>NC_048232.1:8267746-8280313 GCF_002007445.2 Ailuropoda melanoleuca | reverse complement strand
TAACACAAGAAACAACAGCTGTTGGCAAGGATGTGGAGAAAAAGGAACCTTCCTCCACTGTTGGTGAGTATGCAAACTGGTGCAACCACTTTGAAAAACAGTATGGAGGTTCCTCAGTAGTTAAAAAATAGAACTACCCTATGATCCAGTAATCACACTACTGTATATTTATCCAAAGAATACAAAAACACTAATTTAAAGGGATATATGCACCATTATGTTTATAGCAGCATTATTTACCAATAGCCAAGATATGGAAGCAACCCAAATGTCCATCCTTTGAATGAATGGATAAAGAAGTGGTGGCGTGTGTCTGTGCACGTGTAGCAATATTATTTAGCCATAAAAAAAGAATGAAATCTTGCCATTTGCAATGACATGGATGGAGCTAAAGGTATTATGATAAGTGAAATAAGTCAGAGAAAGACAAATACCTTACGATTTCACTCATGTGTAGAATTTAAGAAATAAAACAAAGGAGCAAAGGAAAAAAGAGAGAGAGAGAGAAACCAAGAAAGAGACCTTTAATTATAGAGAACAAACTGATGGTTACCAGAGGGGAGGGGGCTGGGGAGATGGATTAAATAGGTGATATTGTGATGAGTACTGGGTGATGCATGGAATTGTTGAATCACTGTATTGTACACCTGAAAGTAATATAACACTGCATGTTAACTACCTAGAATTAAAACAAAAACAAAAGAACACGCAACTGTGCCTTGGAGAAGCCAAGGTAGCAACGCAGTTTTCAGGCACAACTGCTATGCTCTACTGCCTCCAAAAGGAGTAAATTGGTATTGCAGCAAATTCCCCATGGTTTTCATATTACTCCTGAAAGACCCCTCCCCCCCGTTTGTAACCCTGACTTTTTTGATACTTCAAAAGTTAAATAAAACATTTAGTGTCAGTAGATGATTGTTTAGCTAAAGGAATTTTTCAAGATTCTGGGGGCCCACATTCCTTGTCATATTATATGTTACTCAGGTGAAAGTTTCCCTTCAAGTTTACTTAATACAAAACTCTTTTATAACAGTGTCCATCTTACTTATTTTTTTTCCAAATAAAAGAGCTTTGGGGCACATGGGTGGCTCAGTCGGCTAAGCGTCCAACTCTTGATTTCCACTCAGGTCATGATCTCAGGGTCTTGAGATCATGCCCTACATGAGGCTCTGTGCTCAGCATGGAGTATGCTTGAGATTCTGTCTCTCCTCCTCCCTCTGCCCCTTCCCCCACTCGCACTCTAAATACATACATGCATACATACATAAATACATAAAATCTTTTAAAAAGAGCTTTATTTAGATATAATGCGCATACTGTAACATTCATTCTATAAAGTATAAAATTTATTCACACAGTTATGTAACCATCAGCCTTATCTAATTTTAAAACATTTTCATCTCCCCGAAAGAAACCTGATACCTATTAGTAGTCACTACCCCCTTCTCCAAGCACAGGGAACCATAATCCATTTTATGATTTCCATGACTTGACCATTTAACCACTTCATATAAATCCAATCATAAAATGTGGTTTTTGTGACAGGTTTCGTTCATTTAGCATAATATTTTCATGGTTCATTCATGCTGTAGGATCTATCAGTGGTACTTCCTTCCTTTCTAATGTCAAATAATATTCCATTGTATAGATATACTGCATTTTATTTCTTCATTCACCAGTGGGTGGATATTCAGATTGCATCTACTTTTTTTTTTTTGCCTATTATGAATAATTCTGCCATGAACATTCATGAGCAAGTCTGTAGAATATGTTTTCAGTTATCTTGGGAATATACGTACAAATGGAATTTCTGGGTCACATGGTAATTCTATGTTCAGAATTTTGAGGGATTGCCAAACTGTTTTCCAAAGTAGTTGGAATTTCATAGCTATATGAGGCTTTTGTGTTCACATCCTTGACAACACTTGTTACTTGGGTATTTTATTTTTAATTTAGCCACATTAATGAGTGTGAATGAGGCAGTGGTATCTTCTGATGGATCTGACTTATATTTTTTTAATGACTCATGAAGTTGATCATTTTTTCCTGTGTTTATTGGCTACTTGTATATTATTTTTGGACAAATATGTATATGAATTTTTGTCTATTTTTCTTTGGGTTATTAGTCCTTTTATTACTGAATTGTAGGATTTTTCTTTTTGTATTCTAGATACAAACCCCTTAGCCAATACATGATTTGCAAATATTTTCTCCCATTCTGTGAGATGTTCCACTGTTCTGATGGTGTCATTTGAAGCAGAAACTATTGCATAATTCAAGTTCATAAAGGTGTACTCTAGCCTTTTTTTTTTTCATAGAGCTTTTAGTTTTATGTCTTACATTTGGTCCTATGACACATTTTTTAATTTAATTTTTGTATATGATGTGAAGTACCTGTCCAGATTCATTCATATGCATGTGAATATCCTGTTGTCTCAAGGACCACCTGTTGAAAAGACTATGGTTACTCTCATTGAATTGTTTTGGCATTGTTGTAGAAATTCTGTTGGCCATAAATGAATGAGTTTATTTCTTGGGAATAAATATATTCCCTTTGTTTATAGATATAGCCTACATCAGAACCGCACTGCCTTGATTATTGTTGCTTTGTAGTAACTTTTGAAATGACAAAGTGAGAGGCCTCCAATTCTGTTCTTTTTCAAGATTGTTTTGGCTGTCTAGGGTCTCTATGCATTTATGTATGAATGTTAGAAGGAACTAACCAATTTTCTACATCAGAGCTAGCTAGGATTTTAAGAGAGATTGCATTGAATTTGTAGATCAAGTTTGAGATGTTGCTATCTTACAGTGAGTTTTGTTATCCATAAATAACAGATGTCTTTATTTTCTTTCAATAATATTACATAGTTTTCAGTATAAAAATTTTGACCTTCCTCTACTATACTATTTATAAATATGCTATTTCTGTTGATGCTACTATAAATGGAATTATTTTCTTAATTTCATATTCAGATTTTTCACCTAAGTGTACAGAAATGCATTTGATTCTGCATACTGGTCTTATATGCTGCAACCTTGCTGAAATAGTATATTAGTTGTAAAAATGTTTTCAATAGATTCCTTATGGTTTTCCATATACCGGGTCATGCTATCTGCAAATATAGTTAGTTTAACTTCTTACTTTCCAACCTGAATTCTTTTTATTTCTTTTTCTTGCCTTATTACAATGGCTAGATCTTCCATCACAATATTGTTGAAACTTTTCTAATACTTTTCTGCATCTATTGAGATGATCATGCAGTTTTTATCTTTTATAATATTGTGTGCATTGTCTGAATTTTGGATATGAAACCAAACTCGAATTTCTGGGATAAATCTCACTTGTTCATGGTGTACAATCCTTATTTTTTATGTTGCTAGATAATTTTTCAAGTATTTTTTGAACTTTTTTCCTCTAAATTCATAGGTGGTATTGGTCTATAGTTCTTATGATGTATTTTTCTGGTTTAGTATAAGAGTAACATTGGATTATTGGATGAGTAGGGAAGCCTTCCCTGTACTTCTGGGGGGTTTTTTCGGGGGTTTTTTTGTTTTGTTTTTTTCAAAGAATTTGTGAAGGCTTCTTCTTTAAATATTAATTCTTCATTAAATATTGATACAATTCATCTTTGAGGTTATGCATGGGCCTGAGCTCCTCTTTATAGGAAGGTATTATTGTTACTACTAATTCAATCTCTTGCTATAGGTTTATCATATGTTTTTTTCTCCTTGAGTCAGAGTTAGCAATTTGTGTCTTTCTAGAAACTGACATCCATGACTTCTAATGAGATGTCAATTGTTAATCTTATTTAAGATCACTAGTACTTGATAAGTCACTTTTCTCTCACTGCATCCAAGAATCTGTCTTTGACTTTGGCCTTTTGACTATGATATGCCTGGATATGGATATCTTTAGTTGATTCTACTTGAAATTTGTTGAAATTTTTTAATACGTAGAATGTTTTCACCAAATTTGAGAAGTTTTTTTTTTCAACCATTATTTCCTCAAATAGTCTTCTCTCTTTCCTCTTCTTTAAATACTTCTTATGTGAATATATTGGTACAATTTATTGTGTCTCACAGGTTTCTGAGGGCCTAATCATTTTTTAATTCTCTTTTCTTTTTGTTAAGTAGACTGGATAGTCTCAATCAACTTATCTTTGAGTTCACTGATTCTGTATTCTGCCAATTGAAATCTGTTGTTGAGCCAATATATTGATTTTTTAAATTTCATTTCTTATACTTTTGAACTCCAACATTTCCATTTGGTTCTTTCTCACAATTTCTATGCCCTTATTGATATTCTCTATTTAGTAATACATCATTGTCATGCTTTCCTTTAGTTGTAAAGGAAAGCATGATTCCCTTAGTTATTTGAATGTATTTATAACAGCTTGTTTTAAGGCCTTGTATAATCAATCCAATGTTTGCACTTCCTCAGGAATAGTTTCTATCAGGACGCCTGGGTGGCTCAGTTGGTTAGCATCTGACTCTTCATTTTGGCTCAGGTCATTATCTCAGGGTTATGAGATCAAGCCCCACATTGAACTCCACACTGAACATGGAGCCTGTTGGAGATTCTCTTTCTCCCTCTCCTTCTGCCCCTCCCCTCATCTCTAATTAAAAAAGGGGGGGGGAATAGTTTCCTATTAGCACTATGTGTGTATGCACGTGTGTGCATGTGTGCACTTGTCATAGTTTCTTGGTATGTTTTGTAACATTGCTGTTTATTGAAGACTGGATGTTTAACAATATAATGTGGAAACTCTGGAAATAAGTTACCTTCTTTACTAGGATTTTGTTGTTTTTTTCTATTTGTTTATTTAGTGTCTTTTTTTTAAGATTTTATTTGTTTATTTGACAGAGATAGAGACAGCCAGTGAGAAAGTGAACACAAGCAGGGGGAGTGGGAGAGGAAGAAGCAGGCTCATAGTAGAGGAGCCTGATGTGGGGCTCCATCCCATAACACCAGGATCATGCCCTGAGCCGAAGGCAGACGCTTAACTGCTGTGCCACCCAGGCGCCCCTATTTAGTGTCTTTATAGACTAATTCTACAAAGTCTGTGCTCTTTATCATATTCAGCTGCTAGAGTCTCTGCTCTGTTAATTTGGTAGTCAGCTAATGATTGGACAGGGATTTCCTTAAATGAAGGCCAAAAAATCTCAAACCCTTTGTTAAAGGACTCTGTATATGCATTGGGGGTATTACCTTCAGTGCTTTGGCAGTTTATAACTCTCCCTGTGACTTTACTTCCTCTTTGCACAGGGCCCCAAAGTAAGCCACAGAAGAGACATTAGGGCCTTCTCAGTTATTCATGGGCATGACCACAACCCTTCACATGCACATTATCTTCTGGATTCCAAGGAAAGTATCAGAGCTTTTCCAAGCATCTATTTGAACAGCTGAGTATCTTATTTCCCAGTTTTTCTTTTGAAGTGTGTATGTGTGTGTGTGTGTGTGTGTGTGCGTGTATTCATGTTTGTTCCAACTGATACCACCACCTCAGGCAACTGTGATGTTAAAATATTGCCACTGATTGTTTTTGACAAATGCCCNGTGTGTGTGTGTGTGTGTGTGTGTGTGTGTGTGTAATCATGTTTGCTCCAACTGATACCACCACCTCAGGCAACTGTGATGTTAAAATATTGCCACTGATTGTTTTTGACAAATGCCCTGGGATAGAATTGTTCTTACGAGTAGTTTTGAGTCAGATCAAAAAGACAAGCCCTGAGAATGGGACTTTTCCAGGGAGCTATCAGTCAAGTCAAATAGTGCCAATTCTCTAGTGATTGGGGCTTTTAGGGAGCATCATACCCATTTACACCCTTCAGTGCCTGCTAGGCTGCTGATTTTCACAGCTACTAACTGTGGTTGTAAGGCTGTTAGTTTTCAAGGCTGTGGCAGAACTGGTGAGAGGAAGATGAGAGTTGGGTCTATTAAAATGCTACAAAGTGTATTTCTTATGAGATTCAGTCCATTCTTCTTTAATAAATGCTCTCCATATTTTTGTAAACCTTTGGTAAATTTCCAGAGTTCCGAAAAAGTTAGTTTGAACATTTTTNAAAAGTTAATTTTGAACATTTTTTCCCACTGTTACTATTGCTTTCATAGAGGATTAGATTTTTGGAGGCACTTACTATGTTATTCCAGAAGTAGTTTCAGTTAATATAGTCTTACTGGGCTACTAAATCAGTGTATATTTCCAGGAGAATTTCTCCCCACTTAGGGNGGGAGAATTTCTCCCCACTTTTGGGGGAATTTTACCAAGTAACACTTTCTCCACAGAATGATTTAATTTCCAGCATTGCATAATTAAAACCCAANAGGAGAATTTCTCCCCACTTAGGGGGAATTTTACCAAGTAACACTTTCTCCACAGAATGATTTAATTTCCAGCATTGCATAATTAAAACCCAAATGCCTTGGAAGCAGAAATAAATATTTATAAGTATTTTTCAACCTACTAAGACTGTGTTTGATTTTTTTTTCCTTGAGAATAAATGTTAGCCAATGTTGGCTGTGAGGTTGAGTAATAAGAGAAGGAAAGGGGTGGGTCAGAAGCCCTGTTGAACAAAAATTCTTGATTATCCCATTGTACCATATGGTTTAGCCTTGGGCATGATTTTTTTTTTTTAACAAAGCAATAGCAGGGTACTATAATTTGCTTTGCAAAGGGTATTAGGGCCATGTTTTAGAATTGAAAATAGTTTTTCTTCAAGGTTTTTAAGTCTTTTTCATTTTAAATTATTTTGTACTAAAATGGGCACCTGCATCTAAAAATGATATGACTACAATTTTCCTTTAATATGATGTGTTGTAATATCTAACAGCAGATATTTCAGAGACTTTGTAAAGAAGGGAATCTGGAGAGAGTGTTAATCTGACCAGCTCTCTGTATCAGGACACTTGAAGGGAGACTGGCACAGGCATTTAATACATTTTACATTATTAAATAATACTGGAGTTTTGGAGATAAGATACTAACCCTACGTGAGTGTCCAAAAAGTTATTTTGATTATTTAATGTAGGTTTTCACATCTAAATTCTTAAAACAGAAACAATCTACTCCCAAACTTAGCCTAGACATTGAGAACTGTAAACCATGCCTGCTATGCATTGAATTATATTCCCCTCAAATATATGTTGAAGTTCTAATCCCTAATATTAGTAACCATGAGGTACCTAATATACTTTTTTTAAGTTCCTTCTCTGTTTACATTAACAATTAAAAATAACATGAAATTGGTAGAATCCAGGGCCACAGAGAATGAATTTTAGGGAGCTTGGTAGAATTTGATATTTGTTATCTGGCCTGAATGGGTTGAGTGACTGCAGAGATAGTAACCAAGAATGGGGCTCTGGCAGCCTAGAGCATATAGAAATGCCGGAGTTAATGAAGTCATTATCTGTAGTCAAGGACTTGGGAGACTAAAGATGCATGAGGAAACACTGTGATGATAAAATTATTCCATATAATGATTATGACAATACTGCTTTTCCCAAATATTATCAAAGTATACACTTAAAAAAAAGTGAATTTTACTCTAAATTATCCCCCAATAAAACTGATTTTAAAACAAGAATTTTCTCTTGTTGTCCTCTTTGTCTCATTCTGTTACAAAAAGTATATAAATGTATATAATGTAGTGCTATTCAATGGGTAAAAAGTTTCAGTTATGCAAGCAGAGTAACTTCTAGAGACCGGCTGTATAACAATGTGTCTGTAATTAACAGTACTCTTGCACACTTACAAATTTGTTAAGATCTTAGATCTCATGTTAAGTGTTCACTAAATAAATAAATATTATATTGGTAAGTGCTCTTACCATGAATACATAAATAGTGTATTGATCCTGGTTGTGAAGAACAGTAAGATGTCTGCAATTTTCCAGACATCTTGCAAGCTAACAAGTTAGCCAGGCACAATTTCATGGAAATGGAAGACATAAAACTCCTGGATCAGAAACAAAAGTCTTTACCGTTCATTTTATAGCCAGCAGCCTGGACTTCATGTTCCCATACTCTCCTCCGACCCTCCCCTGAAATCCCATGGGGGTAAAGCAGAGAGGCTTGTGAATGACGCACATGTAGTGAGTTTGCATCAAAACGAAGGAACCCCAAGTTTAGGAAATGCCAAATGTTATTTAAAACTGAGCGCTCAATATTTGCCCCAGTAGGACACCCTCCCTTGATTACCTGGGCAGGAAACAAATCTACCTGTGAATTAACTGTTGGGAGGAAATATTGATCATCCAAGACTGTCTGTCATACAAATACTCATGAAAATACAATTTGGAACCAGAGCTATCACTGCTTCTTCTCAATATGTGCAGAAACAAAGTGTCCCATGGAGAGATGTTTCCCAACAACTGTTAATTTTATAGTTCACCTATAACTTTACAGAACAGGGCATCAGCATAACAGCTGTATTGAAGGAGCAGTGGGCATTACCAGAAATCCTTAACTTGGAGTTGTGCGTGCTATCTGATGTGACTGGGTTAGCTGATCCTTCTGAGGTCGAGGTTTTACCAAGTGTTTCTTTTCATTTCCTTCCTTCCTTCCTTCTTTCCTTCTTTCCTTCCTTCCTTCTTTCCTTCCTTCCTTCTTTCCTTCCTTCCTTTTTTCCTTCCTTCCTTCCTTCCTTCCTTCCTTCCTTCCTTCCTTCCTTCCTCTCTCTCTAACCCACTTTAATCATTGCCATTTATTGTTTCGCTATCTAGCAGAATATGTACTTTATTGATTTGCATGGTCTGTTGTTTTAGTTTTCCTCTCCTGACTGAATATAAACTCCGCAGCGGGAGGAATCCTTATCTGTGGGGCTCCCAGTGTCCAGCATTTAGTACACAGTTTATAAATATTTGCTGAATGAATCTCAGCATCTGAGGAGTATATGTAGTGGACATATGTCATCGCTTTTGTCACCTGGTGTGAATATTCTTTTCATCTGTGATGAATTCACACCCCAGGTAACAAAACCTATTTACCAATATGGCAGGATCAGCAATCAAAATGTTTACTATCCTGACTTCCCCTGCAGCTAAAATTTTGGCATATGTTCTAGGCTGTAGTAATCAATAGGTCAACCCTAGTCCTTCATAGAGAAGCTAGTGATGCAGTAAAACATGAATGGACAGGATCCCTTTAGACACGGATGGTGGCAGCAGAAGAATCTAGTTCTAGGTCCCGGAGACAGCAGTGACAGAGCTGTCATGCAGCATTTGGTAGCTGGTATTATGGGGCCCTGTGGTGTCATTCTCCGGGTGTGTTCATGGACCTGTTTACCAGTGTGCCTGCAGGTGTCCTTCCGGGCTCCTTGGACTCCAAACCTGTTTCTCTAGCCCTCTCAGAGATCTTACGAGCAATTAAGTATTCTTTTAATGAAAAATACTAATATTTAAATTAGCTAAAGTTGCTTACATTTACGTATATCAGGATACTAAGAAATTTTCAGCAGCATATAACACAAAAAAAATCAATTAAGAGCCATAGGTAGATTTTCGGATATTTTGATCATTGTTCTCTCTACCCCCTCAATGATGCATATAAAAATGCACACAATAAAAATGCACATAATAATAAACAATAGATAAATGCACTTAACAAAATGTTTGTAACCTAACCAGAAGAGCAACATAATATATTGAATTTCATAGATTTGGTAAAAATTTTTAAATATAATTAAGAAAGAATAGTGTGGTATTATTTTTATTTGATGGGCAGGAATGTGTTAACTTCAATAATCGCTTATCCAGAGTTTTACAGGAGATTCCATGAAGATAACTTGTACCTTCAAAAAGGCAGAATGCTCTATGAATGACCTGAGAGATTTTAAGATTGACTTTAATGCCTTTTCTTCTCCCTACTTAGAACACCTCTCTAAATTATGTAACGGAGTCAGTTCAAAACTGTGATAAAGGAAAGTCAGCTATAATAATTTCCATTCTCTATCTCACTTTATTAGAAAAATCTTAGTCTGAAACACGTACCTAATATTATAATACTAAGTCACTAAAGAAGAAACTTGGGGCTCGTCTGACTTGATCATATTCTAGAAGCTTCCTCTAGTGGAGAGTTTCCTATATAAATAATGCAAGGAATTTCAAAGGCCACATGCTTTTCTTTGCCTTTTCATATTTTATATCAAATTAATTTCAAACATGCAAATATTCCTTTCATAACTCAATGTGCTACAGTAAACTGAAGAACAATTTTTGGAAAAAGGAGGTGGCTTGGGTTGAACAGATGCCACACATTTCTGTACTAATTTGGGTTGACAGCTCAATGATTGTTCTATACTCAAAGTTAAAACAGCAGAAACAAAGACAGCTGAGCAGCAGATACTAGGAGAAGCTCTCTACTTCCCCCTGCTGGACGCTGTGAGATATCCATGCATTCTGTGGGCTTTTATCTATTGGGGGCGGGGTTGGGAGCTAATACTGGGAGAAGTGTTTGCTTTCTATATCATAATTCATATGTGGTTTAGCCGATGGAAGGGTAGCAAGAGTAAATTTATTTCAATACAGAGCCATTTAAAAATGTGGACTAGGAGTTATTTTTAGATTTCTGAATTGCTAAAGGTAATCACAAATATTTATCTTTCAGAGTGATCTTTTGGAAGGGTATGGGGTGGTTTGTTTCCTCTTTATAATTTGCAAGGGATTTTCTTTTGCTTGTCTGAAACTCAGCCAGTCCATTTATTTCTGAATAATTAGTGGCCTTCCTGAACTTAGGATTTCATTTGACTGTTCCTTAAGCGAGTAGGTTTTTTATTGTTTTTGTCCTCAAATGATTTAGGAGACATACCTAACATGGGGAAGATAAAAAGGTAAAGGATGGAACAACTTGCTGCTATTTCTTGGCAAAGTGAAACTGGAAAGCTGTATCAGTGAAAGAAAACCAGATCAAGTCGATGAGTATTTACTCAATTCTGCCCAGGTAAAATGCTCTTTTTATGAACGCCGTGGTGCGTAATCCAAAACATGCACCTAAAAATTAAGGAAAAATCTTTTGAAAAATTAAGGAACGTGATTTCTTTCTCTCTATCCCTCTTCTATCTTTATCTCTCTCTCTATCTCTGTCTATATTTATGTTTCTGTGTTCCCTCATCTTCTCCCCCTTCTTAATAATGGAAAATACTAAAAATAAAACTATAAACCCAGGGCAAGGAAAGTGGAGAAATAGTGTAAAAAGCTATAATTTTAATTATGCACTTGTTGGGGTTTTTTTAATATTTATTTATTTATTTTGGGAGAGAGACAGCATGAGCAGGAGGGACAGCAGGAGAGGGAGGGAATCTGAAGCCGACTCTGCACTGAGCATGGAGCCCTAAGCGGGGCTCGATCTCACAACCCTGAGATCATGACCTGAGCCGAAATCCCGAGTTGGAGGCTCCATTGACGCCACCTGGACGCCCCTGAGTTTATTGTTTAGGACTTATAAATCCACGTCAATCAAGCAGACATGGCACAGAAAATAAACCATGAAAAATTCTGCTCTGTGTTTTCAAGATCTACATTTTGAGAGGAGTGAGGTGATTAATTGCCCTTGGAAAGGCCTTACAAGAAAAGTAAGCAGCCTTTCAATATTCTGAGGGTGAGAAGGCGATATCATGAGAAACAAGAGGGATTTGGCCACAAAGATGGAAGTGTGTCCGTGGCATTAGTCATCCTGCTTAGCAGAAAAAGAGGGAAAGGGGCGCCTGGGTGGCTCAGTCAGTTAAGCATCTGCCTTTGGCTCAGGTCATGATCCCAGAGTCCTGGGATTGAGTCCCACATCGGACTCCCTCCTCAGTGGGGAGCTTCCTTCTCCCTCTCCCTCAGCTGCTCCCCCTGCTTGTGTTCTCTCGCCAAATAAATAAAAAAATAAAATCTTTTTAAAAATGTATAAAAAAAGAAAAAGAAAAAGAGGGAAAGCAGACTGGAGGGTGAAACCACCCAAATGTCATCTATCAGCATGATATTCTTGCCCCAGCAAGTTGCTGTGGGAAAGACTAAGATAGATATTAGACCCTGTTTATCTTTAGGGAAATCTCATAGTAATCAGGATCCTCCAGGCCAATAGAAACTATCCTGAGTATTTCAAGAAGGAAAGAATTTGATGGAGAGAATTAAAGTCTTGCAAAACCATCAGAAGAGCTGAGGATCACAGACCCCTGAAGCCAAAGCAAGGACTCAGGAAACCAGAAAGAAATGCTGGTGGTGATCTTGGCTGTCTGTACAGCCAAGCGCTGGTTCTCTGTGGGGTTCCAGTTCTTTGTAGGTCATGTAGCCCCTCACTTCTTCCTCCATGTCTTTTGACCTAACTAAGTCTTTCTCCATGTAAATTTTCACATTTTTACATAGTCATGTTTGTCTTTAATCTTTGTTGCTTCTGGATTGTGTGTCTTATTTATGAAGATTTTCCCCCAATGCAAAATAGCAAAGCTATTATTCTGTATTGATTCTATATTTTTTATAGTTTTATTTTTTAAGCTTAGATTTAATTCATCTGGGCTTTATTTTTACATATTATCCTACCAGGTTGAACTACAGAATCAAACTGTAAAATGTTATTTGAAATATCCTGTA
>NC_048232.1:8183673-8260486 GCF_002007445.2 Ailuropoda melanoleuca | reverse complement strand
CAGTTTCACGGCTCCCCGCTTCGTACCTCAATACTCAGCACTGGAGATGTTCACTTATAGAGATCCAGGTGTATCTTCCTGCATCTCAGGCTGATTCCATGGATGTTCAGGCTGGTCTGGTACCTATCCAGCTCGACTCAGGGGACTGGCTGGAAAAGGGGTCCCCTACTCTCTGCCATCTTAACTCAAAATTAGCAGTTTAAAACAATACACATCTATTATGTCACAGATTCTGTGGGTCAGACGTCCAAGCACAGCTTAGCTGAGTCCTCTGCTTAGGACCTCACAGAGTTTCAAAGTGTTGTCAGGGCTATGTTCTCATAGGGAGGCTTTACTGGGAAAGAATATACTTACAAGCTTGCTAAAGTTGTTAGCAGAATTCATTTCCATGTGGTTGTATGATGAAGCCTGCTCCCATCTCCTAGAGACCACACTCAGGCCTCCGGAGGGTCAAATAGTCTTATAAAATGTAAGTACGGAAGTGACATCCCATTAGTTTTGAGATGTCCTATTGATGAAAAGCAAATCACAGGCCCCACCCACAATCAAGGGGACAAGATTATACATGGGTATTAATACTAGGGGGGTCCTGAGGAGACACCCTCCATTCTGCCCACCACAGTATGACTGTATGAAATCTACATACAATAGCAAATGTTAATGATTCTGTTAAATAATTTCATATAAGACAGTGTATGTGCTTTTCATTTTTTCTTTATAGAAAATAGATATTCCATACTGTGTGTCCTATTTCCTATATTATTTTTCATCTGACAAGACATTTTAAACATGTTCAGTGTCAACAAACATTTTTGCATAATATTATTTTTTTCATGGTTGTGTTTTAGACCTGACTTTGTAAAGGCTGGCTTGCATATTGGCTGAGAACATGGGATGGTTCCTCCAGAGGTTAGACAGTCTTGTGACCTTGTGTGTCACTTCATCTTCCTGAGACCTCATCACCCTCTTTACAAATGTGAATAATAATAGTATCCACTGAGTAGCATATTATGACACTGAAATAACATAATAACTGGAAATATAACAGCTATCGTTTCCCCATCATATACTTATTCAATACATTTTCTTTAGCATTTAGACTTTTTCAACTTCATGTAATATGCAATAGTACAATAAAAATTCTATTTAAAAAGGCTTGAACAATATCTCAAACTCCTGAAAATAAACAACTAAAAATGGCATTTCTGCATGAAAAATGTACATAACTTTAAGTAACATACTGCAAAATTGCTTGCCAGAAAATATATGTCAATTTTCACTCCCACCATCATTGTGTAAAAATGTCTTTGTCTTACATCCTGACCAACATTGAGCATGACCATTTTCCAAGAGGAAGAGGAAGAAGGAGAAGGAGAGGGAGAAGAACAACGAGGAGGAGGAGGGAGGAGAAGAGGAGGGAGGAGAAGAGGAGGGAGGTTTATTTTGGATAACAAAACATGATACCGCATTGTTTAATTGGGGTTTTTGTGTTATTTTGCTACCCATTTCCTTTTTTATGAATTATATTTTTGAACATTTTCCTCTGCACTGTCGTTTTTTAAATTAAAAGATATTAATTTCTTCATTATGAAATATGTTCCAATTTTCTTCCAGTTTGACTTTTAAAATCTTACCTTTAACATTCTCAATGTTAAATCTAGGAATGTCTAAATGTGTGTTTTGTTTCTGGCTTTAGTTTGTTTGTTTGTTTTCCCTTGAAATAATATAGTCACCTACCTTCATTTAAAAAATTTTTGTTTTGTCAGGGCGCCTGGGTGGCACAGTCATTAAGTGTCTGCTTTTGGCTCAGGGTGTGATCCCGGTGTTCTGGGATCGAGCCCCATATCAGGCTCCTCCGCTAGGAGTCTGCATGTTCCTCTCCCACTCCCTCTGCTTGTGTTCCCTCTCTCACTGGCTGTCTCTCTGTGTCAAATAAATAAAATCTTTAAAAATTTTTTTTTGTTTTGTTGTTTTCAATTTATCTAAAAATTATTTTGGCATATGTCTTAGGTAGAATTCTCTGGAAGAGCCTGTGACAGGGTTTTTTATTTGCAAATGATTCATGGAAGATGGGTTTTCAGCAGAAACCTGGAAGGGGGTGAGGGAAGCCGGGTAGAGAAGAGGAAGAAGGTAAGCAGGGATAAGTTTCCAGAAGTCTCACTTCAGTGTCTTCCCTTGTGAATTTTCTGGAACTTAAATAGCACTGCAGGACCCTTCCCACCTTGATGCAAGGGAAGGGTATTTGGTAGACACCCTCTCCCAGGAGCCAGGCCTTGGGCACTCACGCATAACTCAGAGGTACCTCCTAGTGGAGAGGTGGCTCCAGTCACCCCAAAGCAAGCCTCTGGAGAAGTTTGCAGATAGGAGCCATTGGTAGCTAGACCCGTGACATATGGGCACATGAAACCAGTTAAATGCGTCCTGTGGTAATGACCTTATTAAAATATTTACTCTCTTTTTTACATTTTTTATTTAAATACAATTTAGTTAACATATAGTGTATTATTAGTTTCAGGGATAGAATTTAGGGATTCATCAGTTGCGTAAAGCGCCCAGTGCTCATTACATCATGTGCCCTCCTTCATGCCCGTCACCTAGTTACCCCATCCCCTGCCCACCTCCCCTCCAGCAACCCTCAGTCTGTCTCCTAGAGTCAAGAGTCTCTTAGGGCTTGTCTCCCTCTCTGTTTTGCTATGACAATAATATTTAAATAATAAGCACAGTGTCATTTGCCAGGTTCAGCTTTACTTCATCTACTGATATTTCTTGCAGTTCTCCTGCCTTAAGATTCAGTATGAGTACATATTGCCTGAATAGATAATTTAAGTGATAGATAATAATATTCTCACCTCTCTACTTCTCAGACAGTGGTCTGATTTCCTGGAAAGACCTCTTGAATTCTCTCTTCCCTCAGTGAGATCTTTCCCAGCACAGTCCTCCATTCTTTTTGTAACTAGGCTCCTCCTAGCCCCAATCACCTGCCTAGTAATGTGCCCTAGACCAGAAATGTGCTGAGACTCCTGTGATGTACAGAGGTACTTGCTTTATTCTTAAGAGTTAGACATTTTATTTTTTAAAAATTGAAATGGGTATGAGTAGAAAAATCTCATGAAAGTGTACTGAAATATTAACTTTTCTTCCTGCTTTGTTTTTCCTATCTTTGCTTCTTAATTTGGGGACAATTTCATTTTTCAATGAGTTTTCACAGATTAAGTCTATCATGAGTGGTAGCAGTAAGGAATGAAAGCCAGAATTCTAAACAAGAAAGCAAGAAAATTTGAAATCCTTTCTATAGGAAGTGTAAAATAGAAATAAGATGTCAATTTTATAGAAAGAGACTCTCCAAGTGCCAAGGTGACTCAAAGAAAATACTCTGCAATATGACTACTGCCTGTGGCCTGCAGCCAGGATCCTGCACCTCCTCTCCCAGACCTTGATCCAGCCATGCTAAGCTCAGCTGTTCTTCAGAAGCATGCTGTTCCCTTCACAAATCATGCTATTCCTTGTCACACTGTCTCCTTTCTTCCCCAAATATTTTTATATCGGTTCTTCCTAGAAGCCTAGCCTCCAGTTGAAGTTAATTATCCATTCCCCATATTCTCATGGCATACCAGAGGCCATGCCACTAACCACATTCTGTTAGAATTTTTTAATCTTTTGCTGTATTCCTATTAGAAGATAAGCTTCTTGAGGATAGAGTTACGTCTAATTATCTTTTTTTTTTAAAGANAGCCTAGCCTCCAGTTGAAGTTAATTATCCATTCCCCATATTCTCATGGCATACCAGAGGCCATGCCACTAATCACACTCCNATACCAGAGGCCATGCCACTAACCACATTCTGTTAGAATTTTTTAATCTTTTGCTGTATTCCTATTAGAAGATAAGCTTCTTGAGGATAGAGTTACGTCTAATTATCTTTTTTTTTTAAAGATTTATTTTATTTATTCGACAGAGATAGAGACAGCCAGCGTGAGAGGGAACACAAGCAGGGGGAGTGGGAGAGGAAGAAGCAGGCTCATAGCAGAGGAGCCTGATGTGGGGCTCGATCCCATAACGGCAGGATCACGCCCTGAGCCGAAGGCAGACGCTTAAACGCTGTGCCACCCAGGCACCCCCTAATTATCTTTATCCCCCCCCATGACTAGCATAGCATCCNTTTTTTAATCTTTTGCTGTATTCCTATTAGAAGATAAGCTTCTTGAGGATAGAGTTACGTCTAATTATCTTTATCCCCCCCCCATGACTAGCATAGCATCAACACCTACCAAGTCACATTCAGTTACTGGGAACTTTTCTTTAAATGCCATCTTTCAGTAATGGCCTTTTCTATTGTGTTAGCAGTAAAATCAGAAGGAATCTTTGTGTGGCCTCATTTCCCTATGGTTGCATCTCTAATTGTTCACATTACATCCCTGAAGAGCAACCCTTATGTACTTAAAGAACTTCCTCTTTTCCACATCTTCTTCTCCTTTAATGATCCTTGTTCCTTGACATTAATTTCTATGCACAGCCCAACATGAGGGTAGTCCTTCATCCTTGGCCCTCCACTGTACTTGCCCATGGTCCCCAGCAAATCATGCAAACAGGAATCTAGGTGCTGCTATGAAGGGATTTTATAGATGGGATTAACATCTACAACTACTTTAAACAAGGAGATATTCCTCACTAATTTGACTGGATCTGATTCAAAAAGTTGAAAGAACTGAATTATAGGCCTGAGGTTTCCATGAGGAAGGAAGATAATTCCACCTATGAATGGAAGCTTCACCTCCTGCCTAAGAGTTTCTGACTTATTCTGACAGCCTGCCCTCTGGATTTTGGACTTTACAATCATGTAAGCCAATTCTTTCAATCTCTCGCTCTCTCTCGCTCTCTCTCTCCATCCATCCATTTATCTGGGTCTTTTTCTCTGGTGGAACCCTGACTGATATAATCACTTTGAATCCTGGGTGAAATGCACCTTAGAGTATATACGTGACTATATCATGGGTGCTGGCTTTTTTCACATACCTTCTCCAACTGATCTGACTTTAAGAGGCCAACCTCAGTGGGTTGTATCAATAAGGCTTTATCCTCTGTGTGCAAGGTGAACTCATCCCAGAGTAGATGCTGGCAACATATCCGAGGGTAGGGGGAGGAAGAAGTTGGGGTAATTATTCCTCTAGTCTTTGCAGCTGAGCCAAACTTTTGTATACCTCCACTAAGGCCATGGGCTTCTGGAATAAGGCCATCTTCTATAGCTCCTCTTCCCCCACTTGTGCCTCCATGTTTACGGGTCATAGTGACTCCCTGATATTACTAGCTACAGTGTGATACACCGTCCCAACTTGATTTCCTTAAAGCCTGCCCACCCCTTTTCAAATAGATTTTCAGAATGGTCTCTCCAGTCGCCACATTTGAGCAGTCCATCTTTGCCTACATTATTTCTGATCAGCCAGCCTCTGCCAATACAACCACAGAGGGGAATTATCAAGAACATATGAGATGGAAGTGACTTGAAAGCATGAGCCTGACCACAAATCGAGAGAATACACACAACCCCACCGTCCTGCAGATATGCTGTGTTAGCAGTACAGAAACAGGTAGCAAGTGATAAAATTAGGTTTATTTGATCCGCTATCTACCCTAAGAGGACAAGAAAAAACAAAAAAACAAAAACAAAAAAACCCCAAAAAACAGGTAACTAAATTCCAAATAATCCTCTGAGAGAGTTTAAAGGACCATTGCCAAAATAAGCATATCATATAGCTCCTCTGATATGAAATATCTTAACTTTATAACTTAAACATCTTCATCCAAGAATTTCAAAGCAGCTTTTCAATGCAAATGATAAGAGCATCAGACCAAATCTGGGCCTCTAAACAGACAACAGACTTCTTATGTAACCACATGTTTTATGTAGTTTTAAGGGAATTTTTAAATAATTCTTACAATGCGTGCTATGTTAAATATCACAGTTGTCAGTTCATTTCATCATCATTAGTCTTTCTTAATGCCACAAGTAAAAATGATCAAGTTTCTCGGTTCCTTCTTAAAATTGTGTCTGATTTATCCTGCATTCTTGCCAGGTACCAAAGGATGGAAAAGCAGTTAATATGTCATGAGGCATCTTAAGTGCTGTATTTCTTTACCAGCTAGCAATATTTTAAGAACTCAGTTTATTACAGAGATTTCTCAATGGAGAGATATAATAATAATGATCTAAGTCATTATACTCTGAGCATTTAGAGTTATTGAAAGCATTGCTTGAGATCCTTTTAATGATCTACAATAAATCGAACATAAAAGGTCAAGTAAGCAAATCACAATTGTTGTACATAAACATTTTCATTAAATATCTGAAAGCATCTGACTCCCTTTAACAGTTTGGAAATTTAAGGATTTTAGGCACTATTGATTTTAAAACAAGAGCTCTTACACCAAAATATATGGCATCAGACAAGTTTATGTGCCAAAGTCTAGAATATGGACTTTACCTTTCACAGTATTATATTTTCTATTCCTAATAAAGGTTTGAAAATCATTTAGTTTGGTTCAGAAAGATTAGTTGTAGGTCTATTTTTGAACATGTTTTATGTGCCAGAAACTTTGCTGGGCTTGAAAACAGTCGGGAATAAACATATAAAAAGCTGGACACGCAGACATATAAGCAAACAATTTCAGTTCATGTCATGACTGCTGCTGATGGTGCATGTCACAAAGCGTGGACATCATGTGCACATTTGGACCTGTGCCTGCCTGAAAGAGGCAGGAAAGACTTTACAGCAAAGGGAGCAATAGAACCAAGACAAAGAATGATGTGGAGTTGGCCAGGAAGGAGAGTGAAGAAAGACATTCAAATAGCTATCAGCTATCATCCACAGGCTAACATCTCTGAAAAGTCTATTTTCAGCTCAAGTGTATCTGCCGTCTCGACACCCATGCCCAATTCCCAAAAGGGTGTCTCTGTTTAGATGTCCCAGTGAAACCTCCAATTTGCTGTGTCCAGTCTCATCTCTATCTAGTCTCGCTGTAACCTGTTCCTTCTCTGGTTTTCTCCACATCAGTAAATGTTATCACCTTCTTCCCTGTTGGATATTAGCTTTGAATCCCCATTTACTTTCATATCTCCTATTGAATGAGTTACCAACCTTAGTCAATTCTACATGTGTTATTTCTTCTAAGACATGCAGTTTTTTCTCTTGACGTTTTGGTTCAAGTCTTCACATTTTCTCCCTTGAAATATTATAGCAATATCTTAATTGGTCATTCTACCTCCATCACTTTCTTTCAGTTCTGTCCTCCACGCTACCACTAAAGCTGCCTTTCTGAAAAATATATTTGATGACATCTCTCCCCTGTTTGATGTCCTTGAGTGGATTCTCATGGTAGCTGAAATCATAGCAGAAAAAGTCCTTTGTGACCTGAATTCCTCCCCACCTTTCTCCTTTCCATCTCTGTACTTGAGAGATATAAATGTTCTGCTGATCTGAGTGACCTTGAAATCTCTTCCTATCTGTAACTAAATTCTTTTTACCTTTCAAAATTCTGCTCAGGTGCCACTCTTTCCAGAGGGACTCTTCCAATCTGTATCCTATAATTCACACTCTCCTTCCCATGAAGTCTCTCCCTTTCTGTGTTCCTCAAGCAACTTGGAGTTGTCACGTTGCATTTAAACTGTCTCTTTTTGGTTCTCTTTCCCTTGTTAGACATTGAGCCCTAAGGTACATCTTGACCATTTGAGAAGTAAATATATTGGTTACAACAGCTGGTAAATAGTCATTTTTTTTGGCAATATATCTTTTCACATAAAAATAGTCTAGTTTTATTTTCTGTCAAGTAACTTAAATATGAGGTAACTCATTGAGATTTTTCATTTAGGGCAGCCATGCTTTTTTTTCACCTAGTTGCCACATATTCCTTAAGAGAGTGCTATGAAAAATAAAAAAAATAAAAACTAGAGAAATGACAGCATTCTTCAAATTGAACATTTAGAAACGAAAAATAAACATTTATTCTAAAAATAGGTATTGAGTATCTATATTTTGGATGGTGTACCAGAACTGAAATTACAACAGTTGATAGAAGAGCACACCATATTCTCCATGAGTTTGCATGAGTTTATATTGTGTTTAGTGCTTGAAGACAAGTTAACTGAGTTTGAATTGGGATTCCTATACTTCCTCGCTATGTCAACTGGTACCTCAGCTTTATCATTTCTAAAGTTATAGAGTACGAACAGGGATGCCTGGGTGGCTCAGTCAGTTGAGCATCTGCCTTCATTTCAGGTCATGATCCCAGGGTCCTGGGATCGAGTCCCACATGGGGCTCCTCACTCAGTGGGGAGTCTGCTTCTCCTTCTGCCTGCCGCTCCCCCTACTTGTGCATGCACTCTCTCTCTAACAAATGAATAAATAAAATCTTTAAAAAAATAAAAAAACATAGAGTAGGAACATGTATAATGAATTTAGAGTAATGGTACAATATATTATGGTTTATTAGAGCTTTCACGTTCTTTATCTCATTTAAAGAAGCTTCCTCAGATTGACTTTCTACTCTATTGAAGTTGAATTTAAATTACTGAATTTAAAATATTAATACATGTAAAGTTCTTAGATTACAGCAAATAGTATATTTTCCACAAATATCGATTATTGTCAGTGTTGTTATTTGAAGCATAAATTGAGTTTATCTGCTTGGAACATGCTCTGGATCTCTCTCTCTGGTTTCTTCTCCACACAACTCAAAGGAACCCATATTGAGTTTCCAGTACAGCGCAAACTCCGTTACTGTGCTGAAGAATCAGTATAGTAATATGTGAGCAGAATGAGTGAGTGAGTGAATAAGTGGCATTAATGACATCACTCTGTGAGAAAATACTGGTCATCTCTTGGTTTCTCTGAAAGACAATTTCAACTTCAAGACACTGGTTAAAAGTTAGACACATGTCCAAAATAGGAAAATCTATAGAAAAGGAAAGTCAATTAGTTGCCCAGGGCTGGTGGGGGGCTGGTGGGAGCATGGTCAGCAAATAATAGAATGTGACTACTAATTGCTACAAGGATCCTTTTAGGGGTGAGAAAAATGTTATAAAATTAAATTATGGGAATTGCATGATTCTGTAAATAAACTAAAACTCATTGAATTGTACACTTTTATTTATTTGTTTTTAAAGATATATTTATTTTTGAGAGAGAGACACAGACAGAGAGTGTGTGTGAGTGAGGGGAGCGGCAAAAGGAGAGAAGAAAATCCCAAGCAGACTCTCCACTGATTAGGGAGCCCCACGGGGGCTTGATCTCAAGACCCTGAGATCATGACCTGAACTGAAATCAAGAGTCAGACGCTTCAGCAACTGCACCACCAGGCGCCCCTGAACTGTACATTTTTGATGGGTGAACTTCATGATAGGTACATTATAAATCAATAAGGTTGCTTTCAAAATAGAAAACTAAATTTAGAAAATTGAACATCCAGCAATCAAGTTTTCAAAGGAGTGAATGGATGAATTTGAGAAAACAACTAACACTGACAAGCATTATGTTATTTCCAAGGGATAAGCAGACCTCTCTTTAAACCACCTTTTTTATTCTGGCTCACCGAAGACCACTTAAAAAAGAATGCTGACTTAGTTTTAGGCTTATTTTTAGTACTCGTGTAAGGTGAGCATTTTGATAAGCTAATTATACTTGACTGTCATCTAGTGGTAAAAGGGGTAACTGCTATATTTTAATTACATACAACAGTATTAGAATGACAATCTCATGTGTTAGTGCTGCATTACAGATTTCAAAACCCTTCATGTGGTTCACTTCACTCAGCTCTCCTAGAAGTGCTTTGAGATTCATATTATTATTATTATGCCTATAGTGGAAAATGATAATATCTAATATATATAATATCTTCTGTTGCTTTGTCTCCCTAGTATCTACCCATCTCACTTATTTTTGGGGGGAGGGAGCTGGGCATGATAATCATGGAAAGCTGACTTTCTGGTCACAGAAGTCAGCTTGGGACACCCAAATATTCTGATCCACTTGCCTCAGGTGACGGCAAGAGCAGTAGCTCGTTTGTTGGGCGTGTGATCCAAACTGATCTGGTCAGCACCTCTTTGGAGATTTTCAAACATAGGTAATTAACAGAAAGTTCTTTTTCTCTTCAATCATAAGCTGTACATTCATCAATCCAGAGCTGCCTATGCACATGTGTCCTTCTAGATGGTAAAGCTAATATTAGACAATATAACCATCCTGCGGAGAAAATCAGAGAAGAGAGACACCCAATACAAATACTTGTGGAAACTAATTGTAGGATCTTGGAGCTCCCCACGAGACGAATGCTGTCCTTGTCATTCCTGTGGTGTGGTACCTGGCCGATAAGTTTACTTTTTCCTTAGGGTTCAACAAATTGGGTTTCTGTGGCTTGCAGTCAAACAATTCCTTCAAATACAATGTATAAACAAAACACTGATTTGAATACATTAGCATACGAACAAGTGGAGTTTGAAGCTGGGATCCTCTCACAGCTCTTCTGATGACAAGATTTGTGCTCTTTCTATCAAACCACACTCTCCAAAAGCATACTTCTGTTATTATCATTATCATTATTATTTGGCTTTTTAACATAAATTCCAGGAATGTTCCATTGGGAGGTGGTTTCTGCCTCCAAAAACAGCATTCTTATCTTGGCATTGATACTTTCAACGACAAATACTATCATGTGATTTATTCTCCCAACTTTAAGTTTTCTACTCCTCCTCTATGTCCATAAGCCATTCCTTCTGACCCCAAACAGAGATAAGGTAAAGTAGCCTTTCCTAACCTAGGTAAGGTAAGTTTTGCAAGGCCCTACCACCATATCAAGAGAAGAGAGATCTCTCAAATATCCAACCAGTAGACTTGATCAAAAACATACATCCAGTGAAGTCCTCAACCCTCATTCCCAGACACTTAGGAAAACTGAACAGCAATTCTGGATAAATGTGCCATTTGTCTGTTTCCTGTATCTCTCATATGGCTTTTTTTATTATATTTTCCCAAAATAGCAGACACTTTAAACATAGCCTATATACTCTGGGACGCCTGTCGTTTGAGTGTCACTCTTTTTTTTTTTAATATTAAATTTTTATTATGTTATGTTAGTCACCATACAGTGCATCCCTAGTTTTTGATGTAATGTTCCATGATTCATTACTTGCGTATAACACCCAGTGCACCATGCAATAAGTGCCCTCCTTAATACTTATCACCGGCCTATCCCAATCCCCCACCCCCCACCCCTCTGAAGCCCTCAGTTTGTTTCTCAGAGACCATAGTGTCAGACTCTTGATTTCTGCTCAGGTCAGCACAGAGTCTGCTTGAGATTTTCTCTCTCACTGCCCCCCACCCCCGCTCACATGCACACTCTCTGTCTCTATCTCTCTTTCTCTCTCTCTCTCTCTGTGTCTCTCTCTCTAAAATAAATAAATTTCAGGAAAAAGTTAGCACATATTCATTTCTTAACTTTTGCACAGTCTTCTCTCTGCCTATAATACAGACCTTAGATTCTGTTACTATGCATCCAAGCCATCTGGCAATAATTCAGCTAACATCCAAAGTAGTTTTCAAGTCAGGGTTCAAGTTCAGCATCATGACTCAAGTTGTTATTTGGTACATATCTGTTACAATGTTTACATGTTAACTTTTATGGAAAATTCCCAGGACGGAATTCTGACACTATCATTTTTGACATGTAAACTATTTTGCAACTGGGATATCACCTTGACAATATGATGGGGTAAGAATCCAGCTTACATACAGAAAAAATAAGGTGGCTTCTTCCCCAAGCTCGTGTTCAAATTTTACTAAATAAATCCTGAATAGCTAGACTTCCAGCATTGTATTTAAGTGTATCAGTGAATTCCAGTTACCTTAAACAAATACGCCATGATCATATCAGTAATTGATCTATTTGTGTTTATGCCAATACCACCCTGTTTTGATTATTACGTATGTAGTAGATTTTAGAACCGGGAAGTAGAATTCTTCCAATACTCTTTCTTTTCAAGATTGTTTTGCCTATTCTGCGGCTTTTTCTTTCCATATGAATTTTAACCAGCTTTTCAATTTCCACACGGAAGTTAGAAGGAAGTTTGGTAGAGACTATTTTGAATCCATAGACCAATTGTGGGAATATTGCCATTTTAACACTATTAAGTTAATAATATATTATCAATAATTGATAATAATTAATAGATTCATTTCAGTAACGTATTGTCATAAAACTTGTAATCAGAAATAAAGATAGATGTTTTAGTAATTCCCTAAAGGATAGAGTCCCCTTTGCTGTAGTAACATTGTGGCCCACCAAGACAGAAATAAGTTTTAGTCAGGTTGCATTAGGCTTTAGCTGATAGGAAAAAAAAAAAAAATCTAAGAATAGCTTTAAAAAAGAGGGTTCTCCTCCCGTCAAAGAAAAACTGGGAAAATCCTACTTATGCTGGTTCAGCTGTTCATCTATGCTATTAGAGACCAAGATTTCTTTCTTTATGCTCTGCCATCCTTAGAATGTTGGTTTGGATCCTATGCTCATACTCTAAAGATTGCCAGATGAGAGTGAAAAGGAAAAAAAAAAAAAAGCTAAGGGACAGAGGGGGACAAGAAAGGTAAAGAATTTTCATTTTACATTCATGAAAAAAAAACCCTCACCCCGAGATTTCTGCCTCCATCCATTGTCCAAAACTGAGTCACATAGACATTTCTAGCTTTAAAGGAGACTCCCAATTCCAGTTTCTAGATTTCATAACTTCAATAACAGAAACAAAGGAGAAGGTTATAATCGAAAGTTGATTCAACTAATCCAGAGTCTGCGAAACTTACTCTTCAACATGGTAGAAAGAGCATAACTGTTTACCTTCCCTTTCCCAAGATTATCATTAAAAAAAAAAAAGTACAACAAAAACTATAAGGAAACACATAAATCAATGATATAGCTGGAAGAAAGCAGGGGAGGGAGGTTCAGAGGAGAAGAGGAAAAAGATCCAATAGCACTTCCTGAGGGATTGATGAACCACAGGAAACCAGAGAGACTGGGGTGAGTCAGAAACCAGAGCAGTAAAAACAGCCCAACCCAGAGAAAAAGGCTACCATGGTGATAAGAGCCCTTCTTCAGAAAGGACTCACGAGCCTTGGAGTGACTTCAATAATGGTAAATACGTACAAAGAATCAGAGCCGGCCACACAGTAGGTAAAGGGGTAATTATTGAGAGGACTCTCCACCATGCCCCACCTTGTTTCCATGTACAAAATGGTGGCTGCAAAGTTTATCCTCTAACGTGCAAAAAATGCTCTTTGAGCAAAGTAAGAGATCTGTGGGAGGGTGAGGAGTCTTCAGGATAGGCCTGGGAGTGGGAGATATAAAGAGGTAACAGATAAGAAAATTTTGGAACTGGGGCACCTGGGTGGTTCAGTCGGTTAAGCATCCCACTCTGGATTTTGGATTAGGTCTTGATCTTGTGGTGGTGAGTTCAAGGCCCTGTGTTGGGCTCTGCGCTGGGCGTGGAGCCTACTTAAAAAAAAAAAAATCTGGAACTCAGTACAGAGAAGGGAAACAGGAAGACAACCCTGGCTATTAATGAAATACATTAAAACTCTCCATGATAAATGTAAAGTTTCTGCCGTTATGCACTTTCCCAGATTCCCTCCCTGCTTCTCTGCCAGATATCACCAGGGGAAACCTGACTGTCCAGATACTCCACCTATGAGCGGCAGAGGTGGCAGTTGGCTCCCTTTCAGAGGGTGTGCCTGAAGCCGGGTTAGCATTCTGCAAGACAGAGCCAAGGAAATCCCCCAGGACACAGAAAAGAAGGAACAAATGAGAGAAAAGTTAAAAATTGTAGAGACTAGATGGAGCAGATCCAGCATCCATGTCACCAAGGCCCCAGGAAAAGAAGAAGAAAAGAAACATTAAAGGAGGACATGGCATTGTGGGGTGACAAGTAATAATTATGACCCAAGTGATAATTTGTTAAAGAAAAATTTCTACAAATCGAAAAATGGAACAAGTCCTAAGATTAAAGTGGCCCTTTTGGACAACAATAAAGAAAAAACACTGAGAAGACCCTTACTGAAACATTTCTAAAGCTTCTAAACTCAAAAAATGTAAAGAAAAAAAATCAAAATAGTGTCAAATTTCTCAGTTGAAAATCTAGCTAACAAAAAGCTATTAACTTTTTTTTTTAATTCAGAGGGGAAAAATTGAGTTACATTTGTTATCCCTCCAAATTATCAATAAAGTAGGAGGACGAAGATACCATAGACATGTTAGGACTCAAAAATATTGCCACCAACAAAGCTATCATCGGAAAATGAGGTGAGATAATTTTCAAACAACCTGGCTTGTTTGAAGTAGGAAGCTTATGCATACTCGTTCTTTTATTATGATTCTTAAACAAATGTGAAAACATGTTTCATTCAGTTTTAACTGTAACCATTATAACAATAAAGATAAGATCAAGTTCATCTAACCACTAGAGGAAAATAAAGGAACAGAATGTGTTTTATGTTTTACCTGCCAGTTATATATTGGTTATTACGTTCCAAGCACTGTTCATTCACTACTCATAACATTGCTGTGAACTATTTTCTATTAATATTCCATTTCATAGATGGTTTACAAATCATGATAAAATAAAAAATAAAAATAAATTGACAAGGAAAAAGTACAAACATAGGAGGAATCCAAATACTTGGAAAGAGTTACATTCTTACCTTCAGGCAAAGATAGTCTCAGATTGAGCAAAGTAAATCCAGCCACATTCTATCTGTAGGATAAAACATTTAAGTAATGGTACTAGAATACTGAAAATGAACAAAAGGAGATTTTACTTAGTGGGAGATAGCTATCACCAGCCTTTAATATGTCACCGAAGGATCGAAACTATAAAGGCAGCACTAATTTTAAGTTATTATATTGACTTTTATTGTATTGGAACTATGGTGTTAACACTGTAAACATCCATGTCTCCAAGACCCTCTGAAAATTGTGCTCATTAAATATTAGGTACTTTTATTCACTGTGTCCAGAGAAGGGCTATTCTGCTTCTATTATTTGGAACCATGCACTCAGAACCGGGACCAAGATAATCAAATAAAAGAGATCCCACTCCTTGATGCCTCTCTTTGTGAAGACCTGCTATGTCCACGTCTGTCGTCCCAGACTTGTGTGGTTCACAGCAGAGAATGGGATGTTCAGTGAAGCTGTGTTTGAAAAGGCCAGTGTTATTTTTCTTTGTTTTTAGCTTGCTCTGTAAGCGACCTAAATCATATATTCTCCAAGGTACCAAGGGGCTTAATTTACAAAATCTTCTAAGTAAGTGATAACTTTTACAGTATGGGTTCCTGAGCTGGAGGAGCAGCCAAAACACACTTGAGAAGAAAGAGGAAGAGGAAAAGAAAAAGGAAAAGAGAAGAAAAGATTCTTTAGTTTCTCTGTTTTCTGCAAAATAAGGAGAAATAAGGAAATTCATAGGAAATAAGGAATTTCATGACATTACAGAGCTATCAAATCATCATTTTTGTGAAATGCTGTTTAATAAGCACATTTTGCTGTCACCCCCTAGTATGTCAAACTTACTTTCTTCATAAGGGGATTTCTCTGACTTGTCAGCTGTCTCTTGAAATGAAGAAATTAACGCAGTGTATCTGGGCTCGCCAGTAATGCTCTTCTCATTCTCTTGATCATATTCGAGAAGAAGAGATCATATCCCTCCTATGTGAAAAAAAATGGTTAAGCTGACTGCTAGGAGAACATATATCATTTGAAACAAGAAGTCGATTATTATGGAAAGAAAAATACCTCTTTAATGTAAAGCTTTGTTCTTAGTGCGAAAAATCTCTCTCTCCTTTTAATGAGAAAAGAATCGGACCATCATTATTTTAGATCTAAGATAACTCATTTGTTATGCTAATTTTCACTCCCAGACTCTATTACTCATTTTGGAAATATATATTCCACTCACCCACTCCTCCCACATGCACACATACACATGCACGCACGCACACACATGCACACATACACATGCACGTGTGTACACACACAAACACACACACACGAGCCCTTCTCCCGAGAATTTTTCTCTTCTACTCTTTGCCTCGGCTTCAACAGTGCACCCAGGTTCCCAAGGATGTACATTCAGAACCACGTACCTGACTTGCAATCTGACTCTAGGCTGTTCTCCAAACGTCCCAGATTCTACTCAGGAAGCATGAGGCTACTCTGAGGATTGATTATGTGCACAATCTTGTTCCTTGAGGGTTGGCCTTTCAACAACTTTAGTGGTACCCCTGACTCCTGTCCTACTGTTCTTCATCTTTCCCTTATTGTCAGCCCATCAGAGAGATTTCAAAATAAGTTATAACAGTGCTCACATGAGTTTGGTCAGCTGTAACATTTTTCTACATTTGAGTTTCTGCTTTTCTTCTGAGTTCTGAATCATCGTTTAAGATTGATCTTGGGGCATCTGGGTGGCTCAGTGGGTTAAGCATATGACTCTTGTTTTGGGGTCAGGTCATGATCTCAGGGTCTTGAGATCTAGACCCTCTTAGGGCTTGCCCTCAGCAGAGTCTGCCTGTCCCTCTCCCTCCCCCTCTTCTCCTCCACCAGCTCACGTGGGTGCTCTCTCAATCTTTCTCTCTCTCTCTCAAATAAGTAAATAAATAAAATCTTAAAAAAAAAAAAAGATTGATCTTAAACTGTATTTTTTACTAAACTGTAACTCCCTTAGACCAGGCTTTCTGACATAAATTTTTCATTGTTTCATGCTAGTCTTTATCCTTTTTAGTTAAAAATTCAAACTTTGCAAAGACCTAAATATTTAGAACACTATTAAGCAGAATACTTAATAGTTTTTTTTAAAAAAGCTTTATTGAATAAAAGTATGCACCATAAATGTGTGTCATTGTAAGTGTACGGTCAGTGATTTTTAGTAAACGTAGAGAGTTGTGGCACCATCACTGCAATCCGATTTTAGAACATTGTCATCAGCCAAAAAATTCCCATGAATGCAGTGCTTTATTGATCGTCAAGTCAATACCCACAATCATCCCAGCCCCAGAAAACTAGCATCTATAATAATTGCCTTTTTCTGGGTATTTCATGGAATGAAATTACATACTATGTAGTCTTTGTATCTGGCTTTTTTTCATTTAGAGTAATGTTTTTGAGGTTCATGCATGTTGTAGTATGAGTCAGTATGGTATTCCTTTCATTACTGAGTAATACTACTTTTAATGGAATATTATATATAGAAAATATATCATATATTAAAAATATAAAATATATGATATATAAAAATATATAATATATAAATATGTTTATACACACACACACACCTTTGTTTACCTATACACTAGTTGATGGATATTTGGATTTTTTTCCACTTGAGCACTATTATGTATAATGCTTCTATAATCATTCATAATATGGACATATGTGGACACATCTTTTCATTACTCTTAGGGAGATTCCTAGGGTGGAATTACTGAGTTTTATGATATTTAAGTTTAATCTTTTAAGAAATTGCCAGACTATTTACCAAAGTGGTTGTATCATTGTCTAATATATGAGGGATTCCATTTCTCCACATCCTCACCAACACTTGGTTTTGCTTGGTTTCCATATTGCACTTTGAATGGCTCTGTAATGATATTTCATTGAATTTTTTGTCTGCCTTCACCTAATGAAGAATAATGTTGAACACATTTTAATTCATATATCTCTTTAATGAAATGTCTATTTAAGTGCTTTGTTTTTGCCCATTTTTTAATTGAGATATTTATCCTGGTATTATTGAGTCATAAAAATTCCCTACATATTCTAAATACGAGTCCTTTGTCAGCTATATAATTTGCAAATAGCTTCTATTACTCCGTGAGTAGTATTCTAATATTCTTATGTGTCTTTTGAAGCACAAAATTTAAAATTTTGATGAAGTCCAATTTATCAGTATTCCTTGTTTGGCTCATACTTTGTCAGCACATTTAAAAACCCTTCCCCAAATTTATGCATTCTCAACTAGGCATATCAGTCTCAAGGGGATAAATTCGGGTTCTTCTGCATGGGTGAAAACTAAGAAAAAGAAAGAAAGAAAGAAAGAAGAAAGAAAGAAAGAAAGAGAGAAAAGATAGAAAGAGGGAAAGAGGAAAGAAAAGAAAGGAGGGAGGGAGTGTAGAAGGGAGAAAGAACCTATGTATTATATTAAAATTTCAATTAGAATTTTCCAGTTAGATAAAAATGTTTAAAAATCTCTTTAAAGAGGGGTAATAATGAAAACAAGGTTGAGAAACACCAGTGTAACCCAAGGATTTCTCCTGTGACTTCTAGAAATTTAAGTTTTAGCTCTTAAATTTAAGCCTAAAATCCTCTTGAGTTAATTCTGTGTATGGTTGAGAGATCAGGGTTTATTTATCTGCATGTGAATATCTAATTATTATTCCTGCACTACTTGTTGAAAAGACTGTATTTTCCCTGCATTGCATTGTCTTGGTACCTGTTTCAATGCCAGTCATAAATGTGAGGGCTTATTTTTGTACTCTCTACTTGGTTGCATTGAACTCTATGCCTGTTTTTTTTTTTAATAAAGATTTTATTTATTTATTTATTTGACAGAGAGAGAGACAGCCAGCAAGAGAGGGAACACAATTAGGGGAAGTGGGAGAGGAAGAAGCAGGCTCCCAGCGGAGGAGACTGATGTGGGCTCGATCCCAGGACTCTGGGATCATGCCCTGGGCCGAAGGCCCCTAACGACTGAGCCACCCAGGCACCCCATGCCTATTTTTTAGTCAATACAACATTGTCTTGAATACTGTAAGTTTTGAAATTGCATAGTGTAGGTCCTCAAATATTTTCTTTTTTTATAAACTTAGTTTGAGTATTCCAACATTCTTTGTATGTCCATATCAATTTTAGTTTCAGTTTGTCAATTCCTGTACAAAGGTCTACTGAGATTTTGACAGAGGTTATGTTGAATTTGTAAATCTTTGGGTAGGGGAGCGCCTGGGTGGCTCACTCAGTGAAGCCTCTGTCATCCGCTTAGGTCATGATCTCAGGGTCCTGGGATCGAGTCCCACATTGTGCTCCTTGCTCAGTGGGGAGCCTGCTTCTCTCTCTCCCTCTGCCCCTCTCCTTGCTTGTGCTCCTTTGCGCTCTCTCTCAAATAAATAAATAAAATAAAAATTAAGTAAGTAAGTAAGTAATTTGGGGAGAATTGACATCTTAACAACGTGAAGACTTCCAGGCCACAAGCATGGACTATCTCTCCATTTATTTAGATCTTCTGTTTCCCTCAGCAATATTGGGTAGCTTTTAATGTACAAATCAATGTGTGTTGTTAAACTTATTCCCAACTCTTGTATTTGCCTCACTGCTATTTTAAATAGAAACCCTTCCCTAATTTGACTGTTGGACGGTTCATTGCTAGTATATAGAAAACAAATGATTTTTAAAATAAACTAACTTTTAACTTTGAGATAGTTTTTGATTTGTAAGACAGTAGCAAAGAGAATAAACAGAAAAAAATTCCTATGTACTCCAAACCTTTTTCCTTATTATTTTCGTTTTACATTAGTGTAGTGCATTTGTCACAACTAATGATCCAATATTCACACATTGTTATTAACTAAAGTATTAACTAAAGTCAATGCTTTATTCAGATTTCCTTAGTTTTTTTCTTATTGACCTTGTTTAATTGCAGGATTCCAGTCGGGATACTGCGTTATATTTAGTCCTCATAGCTCCTTGGGTTCCTATTGGCTGTGACAGTTTCTTAGGCTGTTTCTGTTTATGATAACTTCGACATTTGAGGGATACTGCTCATATATTTGTAGAATGTCCTCCAACTTGTATTTGTCTGATGTTTTTCTCATAATTAGACTGGAGTCGTGGGTTTGAGGAAGGAGGATCAGAATGGTAAAGTTCCATTTTTACAACATAATATCGAGTGTACCTACTAGTATCATCCTGACTCACCACCGTTGATGTTAACTTTGATCACATGACTGAGGTTTCTCTACTGAACTTACCCTCCTCCCTTCCTACCATACTCTTGGGAAAGAAGTTTCTATGTATATCCTACATGCAGAGAGTGGGAGTTACGTTCAGCTCCTTAAGGGCGGAGTATCTACCTAAATTATTTGTAATTATGCTATTCCTCTCATATAAATTTATTTTAAAAATCATTAATTTACATAAGTATGGATGAAATAATAATACATTTTTTTAAAGATTTTATTTATTTATTTGACAGAGAGAGAGAGAGACAGCCAGCGAGAGAGGGAACACGAGCAGGGGGAATGGGAGAGGAAGAAGCAGGCTCATAGCAGAAGAGCCTGATGTGGGGTTCGATCCCAGAACGCCAGGATCACGCCCTGAGCCGAAGGCAGACGCTTAACCGCTGTGCCACCCAGGCGCCCCATAATTTTATATTTTAGGTTAAATCCAATAATTTGTTACTTTGTGTTCAAATTTTTCCAGCTTTGACCATTGGAAACTCTGTTAGTTGGCATTGCGTCCCGTTGATATAACCCCATTATTGTGGGATTTTACTTTTGTTTTGTTTCTGAGTACATCCTCATCTACTGGAACTGTAGGATGCTCCAGGGTCATTTCATATATTCATGGTCCAGCCATGGGGTTAACCATTACCAAGGCGCCATGGGCCTCCTTCTTGGTGAATGGTATGCTTATTGCTACAGCAGTGTCATGGCTTAAGGTCCTTTCAACTGATGGAGCAAGTAAATGTATGTATGTATAGTATTATCTGTGTAGTTTAATTACAGATATAGTTACTTGCAGTTGTAGATACAGATAACAATTTTTAAACTAATAAGTTTATGCCAAATAACCCTATACCTCTTCATGCATAGTATAGTAATACCTTATAACAGAGTATCCGCAATTCCTCCCTTCACCCCTTGTGACATTGTTTAAATATATGTAATATTTTATAATTTACATATATACAAATTTATATGTAAAACATGTCTACATATACACATATATTTCACACAGTATACAGGCATTTTGTATATATGTCATATTGCATGTGTGCCAATATATTATGTATTATATATGCACATGTGTTTATATATAATCATCCATTATCTATTATTGAGATATTTGTGTCAAAATTCCCCACTAACATGGAGAGTTTGCCAATTCTTCCTTGACTTCCTGTTAATTTCTATTTTGCTATATTTAGAGACTATGTTAATATATCAATAAATATATAGAATAATTATTTAGCCCTAGTGGATGACTTTTTTTTTTAATTTAGTGATACTCTTTGACCTTAATAATCTTTATACTCCAAGGTCTATTTTGAATACCTGTATTCTTTTATTTAGTGTGTCTCTTTGGTTTGGTAATGTCTCAAATTAGCATTTAGTTGAATTTTTAACAGACTTAATGGTATATAATTTATATACCATGAAGTTCCCTCATTTAAAGTGTACAGTTCAATAGCATTTAGTGTTTTTAGAGTTGGACAACCATCACCATAATCTAATCATAGAATATTTTCATCACCCAACAAAGAAACCAGTACCAATTAGCAGTCACTTCCTCTTCCCCACCTCCCTTTTCCAGCCCTAGACAATCATAAATCCACTTTCTTCCTCTATAGAGTTCCCTATTCTAGACATTTTCATAAATGCAATCACACAAATACGGTCTTTTGTGGCTGGCTTCTTTCACTTAGCGTAAAGTTTTTTGAGATTCATCCTGTCAGTACTTTTTATCTTTATTGCCAAATAATAGTCAATTGTAGTTGAATTGTTTAATCCAAGCTAAATATCTGTTATTTGTAATTACTTATTTTATGCTATTTATGAGTACCAGAGTTATGTCTCAGAGAGTATGAGCTCAAAGTGGAAATGACTTATAGAGCAAATGAATTCCTTAGTTATAGAAGCATGAGAAACTAGGGAGCCTATTGAAAGTGATTCTTAACGTTGTTGAGCTGGAGAGCAGAGCAGATCATCCTAAGTAGGGGAGAATTTATTGACATGGTGTGTTCAGCCATGATAAGATGTAGTTTCCTGATAAGAACAGCTGAGACAATTCAGAGATGGGTCTTTACCATAGTTTCTTGAATCTTGTGTATGGTGATCACCTAAGAAAATAAAGTGAAGATACCAGGACTTCCTTAGCATAGTGTTGAGGAGAGGGTCAGGGAGTTCAGGAAACTGGGCATGTTAGAACGATTTATCAACATAAGACCTTTAAACACACTACATTACTATGTTCCATTGGAGGACCCAGAGTGCTTCCGTTGGAGGACCCAGAACACATCAGATGGCTAACCTCTATAGGCTGGAGTCGATGGCTGACAATGCTACATAGCACTGGGATCCATAATGGAAACAAGGATGATGGGTTACTTGCCCTGCAGGGATCAGAAAACAACATTTAACTGTCAGAGGCTAAGTAGCTTGTGTCATCATTGGTAGCAGAATGACATGATTTGTAGCCAGGCGTCTTGATCTGCAGAGATCTGTGATAATAGCTAATGCATCATGGTGGTCTTAGGCATGAGATAAATGGACAATAGACTAGAGGGTCATTTAATCTGTACAATTAAAATCAAGACCTGGTGAGCTGCAAGAGAAAACTGTCATCTTTCGATCAATATCCAGATCTAATTTCATCCACAGATCTGTAACCCACCGACGCAAGAAAAAGCCAGTTACCGTGACGAAGGGCACTACAGTATCTTTGTTAAATATTCCTTTGATATTTTTATGGATAAGATCTGAGCCATTTGCAGATAACCACGCAGTAACAAAATTGGAGTGCCCTGAGTTTTGAGGAAGTCAAGTATGTGACCCGAGCTGAATAGAAAGAAAAGCACTAAAAATACCTTCATAGTTTTCTGGTAAAAGTAGGGTACATTTCTGGAAGTGATAAACGGAATTTGGCCAGAGTCTATCTCACAATGAGTATACTAGGTCAGTGGACTCACTTGTGGTTATTTCCTCCTAACGCACACATATAAATTGGAACCGACATACTTATCACCTGCAGAACCCTTATTGTGGTTCTGTGACCTATGGAGCCAATGGGAAGCCCATGGAAAAGCCCTCCACCGCATCAGTCAAAACAGAAGCAGTGTCACATCTCAGAAGACAGCTATAGGCACCAGAGGGCAGCACTACCACAAAGGAATTGACAGAAGCCGGAGCGGTGATTGTCATAACATCCCCATGCAATATACCTATCTAGACTCTGAATAAAACCACTCCAAACATGGCAGATGATGGTGGGCTGCCAAGAACTACTCCAGGTGGTTGCTGTCTTTGCAGCTAATTACTAATGCTGATCAGTTACAGCCCATAGTGCTTCATATGCTACTGATCTGGTGAATGAACTCTATTCCCACCTGCAGGAAAGAACAAAAATTAGACTTTACAGAGCAGCGTGAATCAGCTCTCTTCCCTCTCAACTAGTTAACTTTTGCACACTCTGTCATAATGTGGTTTTGGAAACATCGAGCATCTTAACATTACAAAAAATATTACTCTGGGCTGCCTGGGTGGCTCAGTCAGTTAAGCATCTGCCCTCTGCTCAGGTCATGAACTCAGGGTCCTGGGATCGAGTCCTGCATTGGTCTCCCTGCTCAGCAGGGAGTCTGCTTCTTATTCTCTCTCTCTCTCTCCCCCTCCCCATCACTCTTTCTCTCTCAAATAAATAAAATATTTTTAAAAAGTATTACACTGATCCACTCTGCCCATGATATCATGCTGATGGAACTCGGGGAGAAGAAAGTGACGGGCACCCTAGAGTAGCTAATGTAGCCGAGATATACCAGAAGGTGGCAGATAAACATCAACAGAAGTTCAAGTCCTGTCAGTTCATGGAAGTTTTAAGAGTCCTGTGGTTTGGGGTATGTCAGTGTATCACCTCTAAGACAATGGGCAAGTAATAACTAGCCACACCTCCTGCCACTAAGGAAACTGCACAACACTTTGTGAATCTCTGTATATTTTGGAGACAGAAAATATACCACACTTCAAATATGTTCTGACCCATTCCTTTTATGAGTAATCCAGAGGCTGATGGTTTGAGTGGGGCCCAGAGCGAGAGAAGGCCCTGCATCAGCTCCAGCTTCCTTCTTCTTATTGATGGAATACAGAGTTTTAAAAAGTCAAAATGCTATTTTTGTTAAAAATACAGACAGCATATTTAAGTAAATACGTCACATATGCACAGATTTGGAGGTAGGAAGGCTGTACTTCCTCTAGTGAGAGCCCTGGCAAGGATGTCTGTGCTGTCAAGAGAGACTTAGTTCAGAATACTTTATTTGCGCAGAACAATATTCTTCAAGGGGAGTACTAACATGGTCTGTGTTTTATAGAATAAAATAGACCCATTAACTTTAGAGTAAATGACACACATCGAACATATAGATAAACCCGTGATCCAGAATAGGAGGGAGTGTTTATTCTCAGCCAAGAATTATTGTGACCAATTCACATAAATACAAAGGGAAAGCCCAAAACTCCTTTTCTTTTGATAAGACATACTTTAGATTTTAACAAAGGAAATTGTAAGCATTTGGAGGAACCAAGAATTATTCCTAGCAGTTTCCTTCCATTTCTCCTGACCTCAGCCATGCCTAACAATTGAAATGCATAGACTCATAGCAAAAGTAAGAAAGGAGATAAAAAAGAGTGATTATTAAGTTTGACTAAAAAGAAGATCTTTTCAATGGTGAATAGCTGCCTGAAAAATAATTCATTGATTTCCTTGGAATGTGATTTTTATAACTTTCTTTATTCCATAGAAGTCATGGAAAGATATAGTTATAAAAAGGTCTTCAGCAGGATTGCATTAGTATCTCTGAATGATTCACATGCAAATTTTTTAGTTCAACTCAAAGAGAAGCCAGAGACATTTTCAATCAAGATCGTACTCTTGGTTACATACAGTAGACTCTGCCAAAAGCACTGGGAAGAATATTGGCAGGGGAGGGAATTGACCCAAGAGGTGTGTGTGTGTTCTAAAGTGCGAGTACATTTTTTGCCTTGTTATCAAATTTAAATGAAAGGAAATTTGGGGCTGAGAAGTGTTTGTTTGTTTTTTTTAAGATTTTATTTATTTATTTGACAGAGAGACAGCCAGCGAGAGAGGGAACACAGCAGGGGGTGTGGGAGAGGAAGAAGCAGGCTCCCAGCGCAGGAGCCCGATGTGGGACTTGATCCCGGAACGCCTGGATCACGCCCTGAGCCAAAGGCAGACACTTAAGGACTGCGCTACCAGGTGCCCCTGATAAGTTTTTATTTGGTTTTCTTTTCATTTATCAAAATCCCTTATTTACTGTCTTGATCCATATATTCACAGTGAATATATTTGTACTTCATTTAGGAGGTTTTGTGTTTGCAAGACAAACTTTGTTGAAACATTTACATTACCAGGGTCTGCTTACAATTCAGAAAGGCATGCGAGGTGCCTTGTGTTGCTTTGTATATTGCAGAATCGGTCAGCTGGCCAGATTTTCCCCAACATATTCTGAATTCTAGAGCACCTATCAATGCTCTCCTTACCATTACAGATGGCTGCTTAAATCACATGTGTTTTCAATAAGATTTTTTATAACAAATTTTTATAACAAAATTATAATAAATAGTATAGTATGTATGTCTATGTATTCTAAAGGACTTATGAAGTAAAACTGCTAAATGTTTTGTGTCATCTCTCCTTTTAAGTGCCAGCTGTTTCCCTTCTCTGCTTATGTTGACTTTCCTTTGTAGACTTTAAGAGTCTGTTAAACTTCTCTAATTTATATGTCAGGAATTCAAAATCCTGGACACTTTGCTGGGCTACAGTAGAAACCCAGATCACTGATTTTCTCTTGCTGCTTCCTTAAAAATGAATCAGTAATGTCCTATCCACCTTCCTTTCTTCCCCAGCACTATTTTCAACGACGTATTCGTAGCTTCCAATCCCTCAATTCCTTTTCCCTTCTTAGGTTTGTAATGTCCTGGGTTATCTATCAAGCTAACAGTCCTGGCTTCAAGGTGTCTCCTGAGAAGGAAGGACTCCTCTTATCAGCGAGTTTGGGACAAGGAACAGTCCCTTTTTCACAGCTCATTCCTTTTTTGCTTTTCTGTTTGGAATCTGCCTGCTCTTGGAAAGTACAACTGTAGCGTTCTCACTGAGGGGCTGGCAAAGGCCTCTTGTCTATGTTATGGTTGAGTGGGANCAGGAGCCCGATGTGGGACTTGATCCCGGAACGCCTGGATCACGCCCTGAGCCAAAGGCAGACACTTAAGGACTGCGCTACCAGGTGCCCCTGATAAGTTTTTATTTGGTTTTCTTTTCATTTATCAAAATCCCTTATTTACTGTCTTGATCCATATATTCACAGTGAATATATTTGTACTTCATTTAGGAGGTTTTGTGTTTGCAAGACAAACTTTGTTGAAACATTTACATTACCAGGGTCTGCTTACAATTCAGAAAGGCATGCGAGGTGCCTTGTGTTGCTTTGTATATTGCAGAATCGGTCAGCTGGCCAGATTTTCCCCAACATATCCTGAATTCTAGAGCACCTATCAATGCTCTCCTTACCATTACAGATGGCTGCTTAAATCACATGTGTTTTCAATAAGATTTTTATAACAAATTTTTATAACAAAATTATAATAAATAGTATAGTATGTATGTCTATGTATTCTAAAGGACTTATGAAGTAAAACTGCTAAATGTTTTGTGTCATCTCTCCTTTTAAGTGCCAGCTGTTTCCCTTCTCTGCTTATGTTGACTTTCCTTTGTAGACTTTAAGAGTCTGTTAAACTTCTCTAATTTATATGTCAGGAATTCAAAATCCTGGACACTTTGCTGGGCTACAGTAGAAACCCAGATCACTGATTTTCTCTTGCTGCTTCCTTAAAAATGAATCAGTAATGTCCTATCCACCTTCCTTTCTTCCCCAGCACTATTTTCAATGACGTATTCGTAGCTTCCAATCCCTCAATTCCTTTTCCCTTCTTAGGTTTGTAATGTCCTGGGTTATCTATCAAGCTAACAGTCCTGGCTTCAAGGTGTCTCCTGAGAAGGAAGGACTCCTCTTATCCGCGAGTTTGGGACAAGGAACAGTCCCTTTTTCACAGCTCATTCCCTTTTTGCTTTTCTGTTTGGAATCTGCCTGCTCTTGGAAAGTACAACTGTAGCGTTCTCACTGAGGGGCTGGCAAAGGCCTCTTGTCTATGTTATGGTTGAGTGGGAGAATCCTCTGTTGGTGTGTTATACATGTAAGCCACATTCTTCAATAGCCTTATAGGAACAAAGGTGACTTGTCAATTTCCATTTGTCAAACATCATTGTTCCTCAAAGGTGGTTCAAAATTTGAACATGGGAAAGACATAGTATTTATTAACCCTCTAACATACAAATAATTACTATATTGCCACATCTTTTCTCCACTTTACACACACACACTATACAAATGTATTTATTTATGTACAGATTTAAATCATACTTGCATCTTTATCTATCCATATGTGGTAAAAAGTATAGATGACATTGTTACATGAATTCCTACCCAAACTCACAGATTTATTTCATTTTCTTCCTTTCTATATTTGTAACTCCCTCTAATGACAGTAAGGCATCTGATGTCCACTATCCTTGATGTATTTATGTATTTATGTATTTAATCTTACCCTCTTTTCTACTTTCTTGAGCCATTAGAATGAAATTTGTCCATAATAAAAAAGCTATAAGTTAAAAGACTGTTATTGCAAAAGCAGTCATTATAGGGTATGAATGAACTCATTTCTTAAATTATACCTTGTGATATTATTTTAAATAAATACCATCATGCCAATTTTACAGATGAAGAAAATAAAAAATCAAAAGGTTTAGGCTCTTGGAGGGTAACTTAGAAAAGACAGGCTCTTGGAGGGTAATTTAGAGGGTAACTGGTAAAATAGAAGATCCTCCCTTCCCTAAAAAAAGATCCCTAAAATAAAATACTATAACATCTGAAATTATTTTAATCAAATAAACAACAGTAAAATGTAATATTTCTAAAATTTACTACCTTTGGGGGAAGTGAGAAAATTAATGGGAACATAATCCAGACCCTTAGGATCATTATAGAATTGTTCACCAGTTTGAATTCCTAAGGCCAAGATGGTTCTAATTTAAGAAAACAATGCACATTTCATAAATATTTATGAAGGACTTCTAGGAAAAGGGTTATACCAACTATCGCATTAGTCTTGCCCTTAAATGAATGCCACTAAGAGATTCTGGTTCAAGCTCTTTTTATCTAAATTAAACCAAAGGACACATATTTTAAAGGCTTGAGAAGAGTTAGATTTCTTTCTTCTCTTGTCTTACAGAAGAAACAAAAGCATAATGACCACAAAGTTATTCAAAATAGGCAGCCCGGGGCACCCAGGGAGGCTCAATTGGATAACCGGCTGCCTTTGGCTAGGTTCCTGATGTCAGGGTCCTGGGATCCAGTCCCGAGTAGGGCTCCCTCCTCAACGGGGAGTCTGCTTCTCCATCTGTCCCTCCCCCCCCATGCTCTCTCTCTCTCAAATAAATAGATAAAATCTTTTAAAAATACTGTAAGCAGCTCAGTTTCTGTGTACTTTGGTTTATATAAGGACTTAGTGCTCCCAGCCCTGATTTCTCACCTTGATATAAGTTAACCTATCGTGTCTTATTGTATATATTCCTCTAGCTAATGGGCACACAGTTTCCTCAACTATCTGGCTTCAGTTTGACAGGTTTTTAATACTATAGATTTACAATGCCATTGCTAAATAGTGTATCTTTAAAAATATGAATGAATGAAAAATAATTTTGCTGGCACTTCCTTCTGATAAAACTGTTCAGAGATTAAAGCAATCCACCTTGGCCACTTTTCCAGGGATGTTCATTTGAAGTTATACAGATGGGAGCTGACACCAGAATTGTATTGAATCCAGTCTAACATCACTGCATGGNGTTAACCTATCGTGTCTTATTGTATATATTCCTCTAGCTAATGGGCACACAGTTTCCTCAACTATCTGGCTTCAGTTTGACAGGTTTTTAATACTATAGATTTACAATGCCATTGCTAAATAGTGTATCTTTAAAAATATGAATGAATGAAAAATAATTTTGCTGGCACTTCCTTCTGATAAAACTGTTCAGAGATTAAAGCAATCCACCTTGGCCACTTTTCCAGGGATGTTCATTTGAAGTTATACAGATGGGAGCTGACACCAGAATTGTATTGAATCCAGTCTAACATCACTGCATGGAAACCAAAAGTAAAGTTTGAGAGAAATTTTAATGTACAGCTTTAATTAGTGACCCAGTGAAGAGAGCCTTTGTTTATTTTCATTTATTTTTGATGTTTTATTTAAATTCAGTTTAGTTCACATATAGTGTAGTGTTCGTTTCAGGGGTAGAGTTTAGTGATTCATCAGTTTGCACGTAACACCCAGGGCTCANAAAACCAAAAGTAAAGTTTGAGAGAAATTTTATTTTATTTTTTTTTAAAGATTTTATTTATTTATTTGACAGAGATAGAGACAGCCAGCCAGAGAATGAACACAAGCAGGGGGAGTGGGAGAGGAAGAAGCAGGCTCATAGCGGAGGAGCCTGATGTGGGACTCGATCCCAGGACCCCGGGATCACGCCCTGGGCCGAAGGCAGACACTTAACCTCTTTGCCACCCAGGCGCCCCTGAGAGAAATTTTAATGTACAGCTTTAATTAGTGACCCAGTGAATAGAGCCTTTGTTTATTTTTATTTATTTTTGATGTTTTATTTAAATTCAGTTTAGTTCGCATATAGTGTAGTGTTCGTTTCAGGGGTAGAGTTTAGTGATTCATCAGTTTGCACGTAACACCCAGGGCTCATTACATGAAGTGCCCTCCTTAATGCCCATCCCCCTGTTACCCCATCACCCCACACCCTCCCCTCTAGCAACCCTCAGTTTGTTCCTTAGAGTTAAGAGTCTCTTATGGCTTGACCATTTAATAATCAATCAGCCTTTCCCTGACAAGAGCTCCGTCCAGAACATGGACAGTTAGGTAGGAGAAAAAATCAAATCTCCCTGAAACAGTTTTTTTCTCTTAATCTTCAAGAATGTGGTCCCTTCATTTGCCATAAACTTAACCAGCAGTGCATGCTTAGAGAATAAGAAAGACCAAGGTTTTATTTGTAAGTGTTTGCGAATGAGTGCCCGCATTTGTGTTTCAGTTGGAACGGAGTCTCATTTTCTGTTTTAACTATCCTTAACGAGAGGCTTACTCTTTAACTTCTACAAATAGAATGCAGACCCAAAGAACCAGTTATAGCTGCCTTCTGGTAGGAATATCTGGAAAAGTTATCAGTTTTAATAATTCAACAATAATTTGCTTTACTACCTCATGTCTGCTACGGGGCAGACACTGAACTAAACTACGGTTGAGTGGTTCTCAACCCTAGCTGCACTTGGGAATAAGCTGAGGTGATTTAAACAACGCAGGGCAGGGGGACCTCCCTATGGATTCAGGTGCAACCTAAGCCTTTGAAAATCCAAAAGGTCGTCCATGATTCTAAATGTGAGATCAAGATTGAAAGCCAAGAAAGGGGGGGTAAACAGAAGGGGGAATGAAGCATGAGAGACTATGGACTCTGAGAAACAAACTGAGGGCTTCAGAGGGGAGGGGGTGGGGGAGGAGGCTGGTGATGGGTATTAAGGAGGGCACGTATTGCATGGTGCACTGGGCGTTATACACAACTAATGAATCATGGAACATTACATCAAAAACTAGGGATGTACTGTATGGTGACTAACATAATATAATAATAATAAAAAAAAAGATTGAGAGCCATTGAAAATAAAGAAGCAGTCTTTCTAAACCGAGAGAATCTTGGTTTGTCCGGGACTCAACAGAGTTCTGTCCTATGCTGACTCCTGTCTCACCCTATCCACTTTAAGCTCCGTGAAGTCAGAGATTTGGCCTTTTTCTCACAGTGTCTGAGAGTCCAGTATAGTGCTTGCCTGAGTAAGTGTTTAACCACTATTTATGAATGAAAATGGCTTTTGAAAGTTAATATCATTTAATCTCTGTCTTTACCATTTTCATGAAGATGGCTTTTAAATCTACATCTCTCATCATATCCTTGTCTCAAAATTAGACCTTTATTCACAAAGTTTGGTCTTTTCCTCTTAAATATAATATAGGACTATTAAAAACAAGGACCTTGACTTATAATAGTAGCACTCTATTTCAGTTTGCAGATACTTGCCCCAAGGTTCAGAGGGTACATATTTAGTAAGTAGCAGATACTGAGCAGATGCAGGCATTTTTTTTGTCTCTTATCATCATCACTATACCATGCTAATGCTATCAAACTTACATTCTCTGTATGACCAGATGATGTCGGAGAAGGGATGGGATTTCTGTAATCACCTGATGTATTAACGAAAAGCAACCAGTTTCACATTTCATCATTTTGGATTATGGTTATAGAGTCACCCAGGATCCACCAGTCAGAGGCCTTTCCTAAATTCCAATCTAATTTTCCAGTCTTGCAACTGGTTAGGAACCTGGGTGGACTGTTTCAGTATGTGCCCATTCAGCCTTAAAGGGGTTAAACATGTCAAAGGCATGACAGTCCACTTTCTTTCCACAAGATTAGGAGGTTTACACAGTAAATGCCTCAATGTTAGAAAACACTGATGTCTTTGAATAAGCTTTTGAGTTTCCCTTGCAGGATGTATCTCAACTGCCAGAAATGAGACAGTGTGAAGAACAGAAACCGATGCAGTGGGCATCCGCGATGGATCCCGTGATGGCCTGTCTGAGAGCAGAAAGATGAAAGTGACCTTCCTGAGCCCTGCAGGTACAAGGCTGGCCCAAATCCTTCCTGATAAGCATCAAACGGAGACAACTAGCTACAAGGAATTCCTCCAGCAACAGAATAAATATTGGCACGCCAAGAAATAATCTACTGATGGGGACAGAGGCTCTGAAAATCATCCTGTGACTAGTCAATCCCAAGTTCAGCGGCAAATCCTCATCTTGACACAATCAGGAAGATGTCAAAGTAAGTATATTTCTGGTCAATATGAAAGCAATTATCCCTGCTCTTTTCCTCTGTTGGCAGTTTTGCACCTTCCCATTTATTACACCAGAGTTGTTCTTGCTGGACTTTTCTTCTGGTGCTAGAGTGGATTTAACCAAGAGAGTGAGTCAGTAGGTATTTGCTGATGGGCCAGGGGAGCAGCGTTTCTAGACCTGACATTCAGGGACCATGGTCCCCAATATGACGGCAAAGCAAGAGTGTCTCTCCATTGAGTGAAGACTCTTGTACGGACAAAAGAGACAGAATACTAGTAAGTAAACCCCAGCCCTACAGCCAACACTGGCCCTGGGGTGAGTGGATCGTAATTTAGTTTTGCAAAATTCACAGATTATCATGTGTCCGCCAAGTGGGAGAGGTCTCAAGATTATAAAGTTATATGGAAATGAATGCTGTTTTTTTTTTTAATATTTATTTATTTATTTTAGGGAGAGAGAGAGCAGGAGGGGAAGGGCAGAGGGATAGGGAGGGGGAGAGAGCATGGAGCCCGACGCGAGGCTCCATTTCACAACGCTCAGATCAGGGCCCTGAGATCACGACCTGAGCCGAAACCAGGAGTGGGACGCTCGACCGACTCTGCCACCCAGGTGCTCCGAATGTTGTTATTAATAGATAAGCTTTATAAAACAGTTTTATGAGATTTTTAGTGTCATTTCTCTTTCAAAGAGACCAGCATCCATCTCGTGTTCATGAAAGCCTTTGTGTAAAAAGAGCATGGCAGTCCTCTCACAAAAGTTCCGCTGATACTTGTCATTTATTATTAAGAACTGCTAACTTTCATCCATTTCCCTGTGTATTGTAGGCCTGCCCAAATTTTTGGACGAAATCTATTTTAGCAGTGAGTGTGACTCAAAAACATAAATTATACAAATTATACCACAGAACTAGCTTAACTTCAGTGAAAGACAAATAACCCTGTTCTTTTTCTTTGCAATCATAACTGTTGCTTAGGTAGATAAATGCAGCTTAGTATCTTGTGCCTCCTCATATTGTCATAAACTCAACTGGTGTATGATAAAACATATTTTGAATATACTTTTCAAAATATTGTTTGTGGGCTGTTAACAAGTGTTTCTCTTCTTTCCATGTCCCACATGCCTTGTACTAATTACTATCCATGTCTCCTAGTCTACAGAGGAGGACCCCAAATACACCACCCCGCAACTAAGAGGCAGAACAAGGGTAGTGCCCAAGCCCATAGTTCTCCCAGTACGCCGTCTACCCCCCGATACAAATGCCTGTTCAAATCACGCGAGTGCTGACCTTGGTTGTGGCAGTGATGGGCTCTAAAACGGCAAGCATTTTCCTGTCACAGGTCATGATGAGTCATATCCCATGATACAGCAAACACTGGCCATGCACAGTGATGGGGGGGGGGCTTAATTCATCTCCTTTCTGCTCAGAATGTGATCTAACAAAATAGGGCTCCACATGTTCAGTGAGTTATATGCAGACAGGATAAATAGAAACAAAAGTCAGTGTTAAGGGACAGCTCGGGAATAGCTTTCTCATCCCAGGATCCTTAAGGATCTGTCAGAATGCTAACTTTTAAGTTATTCAGCAGAAATGCGCTATCCAGACTAGGAAACAGAGGGACTGACTCAAAGTTGCATAAGGAACACTGCTTGCAATATTGTATGCTATCACTGACCACATAAAACACAGACCCTTCCATCAAAAATTTAAAAAGATGAGCTAACCGAATTTCAACTCATTATATGGATCTTGAAAATTCCATTCAGCATTTTAGGCACCCTCTGTCCTTTCCCCTTGCAGTTTTTGTAGCAGGCATCTCTCTCTCTCTCTCTCTCTCTCTCCTTTTCATGAGGTGTTTCCTTCTGTTCCTTATGCACAGGATCTTAGGCTCCCACCCAGTTCGTGTCAAAGTCAGAAAAAAGCCATAGATCCCGGATATGTTTTTCACCTTTCTTCATATTTTTAAATATCAGCAGATACATCTCAGATAAGAACTCAGCTTACTAGAATGACCAAGTAGTTCTACTGACAGAAATATGTTTTGTTCATGAAAATTTTTATTAATTACACATAACCACCTGCTGCACATATGCAAGTTCACTGATAATAAATGGTCAGTAATCTAGATTTTTTGCATCAAAAATAGGGAAATGAGGCAAGCATTCATGATTTTGAGGGTAAATCTACTTTTCCACTGGATGGCACCTTGTGTGGAATCCATCTATCCTTCCTGAGTTATCCAGATGGAGGGTCATGTTGGCTTTGCCCATATTATCTGGAAACTGTCAGTTTATCTGTGATCTACTCGTTCTTTAATTTCCTTTGCTTTGTTCTGTTGTGGATATTCACTTCTAAAGCTCAGCACTCAGAAGAAACTCTTTTTTCCCCCTTAAGGCACGCATAAATCTAAGCCTGCATTTACTACAGCGCTGATCGTTTTAAACACTATTTACAGGCAGAAATAAAGAAAGTCAAGATTTCATATCAAATGAGCATTTTAGGAAGTAAGCATGAATAACCAGCAGAGGTCTCTGCTACTCTATGTAAATGTCCCTTTAGGGCAGAGCAAAATGAAACAAAATTTAAACGAAGAGCGCTGGCCAAATTGTAGTGTGGTCGACCACGTACGTTATTAGATGAAGAAACTTTACCCTTTCGGTAGTGGGAAGAGAAGAATAAAAGTGAAGGGAGAGTTTATGCCAGGACTTAGGGGTGGGCCGCAGGGTCTGATAAAGGGTGCACCATAGGCAATGTGGGAATGTGGAAGCAAATGGAGCTGTGTTTCGTGGGAGGACTTAAGTCAGGCTCACAGTGAGAAATACCCTTAGCTCAGGGAAGTCCAACAGGAATGTATCAGGGCAACGGGGAATCCGAGTTGGAAAGAAACAAAGTCAGATTAGCCAGAGAGTCAGCTAAGGGAATGCCTGGTGCCAGGTTGCTACATCTCCAGCTACCATGCTGGAGTTCAGCTACAGTGATTCTGTCCCAAGGAATAACAGCATGAAGCATGCAGGCAACAATACCAGAAGAACTAGGGTATCAAGATGTTTCAAGGTAGAAATTAGTCACATAGGAACAAGTCAGAGGCTTCAATACTGCTCCTGTTCTATAAAGGTTAAGATGCTATTCCAGAAAGAAAAGGAGACAACCACTTGTTAGAATTAGATGTAAAGATTAGAGCTACTCTGGTAATGAGTAGGATTGACCAGAAGCTGAAACATCTAAATCTAAATTCCCTCTGCATGGGAATAAGATTGAATTTGGAGCATGCAGATTGTCTTTACGTGCAAAGGTGAGTTGTTCCAGGTATCCAGGTATACAGACCATGACAGGCCAAACTTAAAATCTGGTTGTAATGGTCCCTCCATGATTTTTTTTCAGTCTTATTCCAATCCACATATGTTTAATTGGGATTAACAGCTGTGAAAAGGAGAGGAGGAAGCAGGATTGGACAAAGGGAGGGGTTGAACCAGGATGCAGACTCAAGGAAGTCTTGGCTAACCCAGTGGAGAACTCTGGAAAGGGGCATCCACTTTATCCCTCCCCTTCCCGTCAGTCAGCCTATGGGGGTTGCCCAATAAGGACACAACCCTGGGAGATCTTTTAGATAGAAAACTACAAGCTATTCTTTAAAGGGCATCACCTAAGAAGACAGAGGACAGACATGCAAAGGGACTCAGCCAATGAATTTGACAAGTAAGGCAGTCTTGGTGAAAGCAGTTGTTCTAGATTGATGAAGTTCAAGTCAGGATAAAATGGGATTATAGACATACAGTGGAGGGGTGCCTAGGTGGCTCAGTCAGTTGAGCATCGGACTCTTGATCTCAGCTCAGTTCTTGATGTCAGGGTTGTGAGTTCAAGCCCCACATTGGGTTCCATGTTGGGCATAAAGCCTACTTTAAAAAAAAAATACAGTGGAGATGTGGAGACAGAAGAGATTTTTTAACATTAGCAAACAATCCTTTTGGCACCCAAAGACTTGTTAGGGTATGTGGGTATTTTCTGATTTTCAATGGGCCAGCCAAGGAAACTTTGACATCTGTTTACAACATTTCCAAATGTCCTAATGAAGCAATCAATAACCAATCCCTTTGGAATTTTGTTCTGTTTGTTTTGTGTCGTGTTGTTTTTATTGGTGGGGTGGGGAGCAGGCATCATTGCAGAACAAAGGGGCAGATGGCAAAAGTAATCTGTGTGGTTTCTGACTGGATGAGACCTCAGCTGACACTTCCTCAGTGAAACAAAATTCATGATTTCAATCATCCCTTCAAAATTTCTCCTGTCTCCACACAGCTTGAGCAGGTTTCTAAGGGAGTCACCACTGGTGAATGAGAAATGGAAGTTTTGATGAGCTTTAGTAAAGTCGTGAGAGAACTTTGATCTCTCTGCAGACCGCAGGCACAAATTCTTGGCATTATACTTTGAAATTTTGATTTCATTCCCACAGAAAAGCATTGCTATCCGTGTGGTTTAGATTCCGTATAAAAACAAAACACTGCAGGATGGACTATTCAGCAGGCGGGAGGACGTGACCCAAAGAGTATGAGCTAGAGCAGTTCTGTAAAATGCATAGAGCTGCTAGACTCTGAAAGTAAGGTTTTTGAAAGTAGACCACATTTTATAATCTCACTGCATGTTAGGTAGGATTTTGTGAGCTTCCCTTGGAACTTAACCTCCCTATACAATTTTATTTCTGTGCACACACAATATTCCAAATCCCAAATAACCCACTTAAACAAACACTGTTCACCTAATACATGTAAATGGTATGGTTTGCATGTCTATGTGCATCTTAGAAAACTTAAATTAAATTCCTGATCCTTCTTTCCACAAGATGTCACTGTCCACCACAATTTGTTTTACAACCCACAGCCTTGCATACTTTTCCCCCTGGACTATATGATAACATGCCCTAAGTTAAATAGAATTAAGAACATCTAGGACTAAACCCCTTGTTATCATTTCTGTGTTCAGTAAAATCCCATGTATAATTAGAAGATTTTAAAGGTAAATATTCATATTTCATGATAGTTCTAAAACAATGCTTTTAACCTAGCTACTGATTTCTTAATGTAAGATGAGTCTGATACGTAATTATAGGATAGAATCCTAAGAAAACAACCATATCAAATGTAATAGCTAAGAGTAATATTTAAGTGGCTGAAAATAATTTTGGTTGTAGCAGAACACATTATCTTCCAGGAAATTTAGACTCGGTATTTGCTGTATCTTGTGTTGTGTCTAAAATGACAAGGCGGAAGGTTTGGGCTAAACGCAGATCATACTTTGCTGTCATGTTTGATATCACCTGGGGTGTTTAGAAAAGCACTGAGCATTTCTATCTGTTTACATAAGACTGAGGGTTCTGCAGACTTGGCTTTTCCCTGGGATTTTATGCAATGCCTGCGCCTTTGTTTACAAGGCCCTTCTCGTTATTTATGCCTCATTAGCAGCACAGAACTCAATTGTGCCATGTCCTCTGCTTTAGGAACCTGCATTACAATGGTAAAACCTCACTGGAATGGTTGGGCTTACCGAGTACCCGCAGAAGGAAACCCATGAGCCCCGAGTGTACTAACTGATAGAAGAAAGTGTTTCAATGTGTGACAAGTGTATCTGTAAAGCGTGCCCTTAGCATAGACTTGGAGGCTACTCTTAGAAAAAGGATCTCACTTTTAATTGCCTAGATAAACTCAGATCACAATTATCAATAGGATCTTTTAGAGCAAAGATTCAACACATTAATCCCTAACTACTGTGATCAGATTCTGTGAAATGTTTTCTAATCACATGTGGAAAATTGGCAACTCAAGCATGACAATCGAGTTAAAAATCGGTATTTTCAAATAAACTTGTAGTATTTTGGGAAACCACAGGATGTCAGGCTTCACTCTGAATGAGTTCAAAGTCACATTTACTTACCTCCCATTTCCCTGGATCTGATGCTGTCATAAGCTTAGTAAGTAGTTTTATGTCCTATTATCTCTTGGAGGGTGATTCATTTCATCTAAGTCTCATTATATTTTTCAATGAATATATAGGTAAAGTGGAAAAGAACAGAGTTTGTTTTCTTGTTTGATATGCCCCCATGCTTTCTCACCTACTCTTCGATGACTTTTCTATTAATGTTTACATTTCTACATTAAAGAAAATGTGTAAAATGAGCAAACAACCCCTCCTCACTCTTCACATGTGAAATATTCTCTTTGGCTTATTCCTTGACTCAACACTAGAGTCACCTTAAAGAGAACTGAATTTCTCTCCTGTCCCCAAGTTCTTCCTGTTGCTTGTTCTCTTTGAGCCTCACTAATCCTATGTTCATAATTTTTCTTGGCTGAGGGCTAGGAAATCTGACTGAGCAGGGACTGTAGGGGATACTGGGTGTAGCAGTGAACTGGTTGTACCAGACTTGGGTGCAAATCCCCGTTCTGCCACTTCCTAGCTGAGTGCCTTGAAGAAAGTTCTATATCTTCTCTTGGCCTTGGTTCCAAATTATATAAAATTAAAATGACACCAGCTGATTTCCCAGAAGTTTCATGAGGTCGGGAGTGTAGTGTTTTCTCACTGCTAGCTGATAGCCAGAATTAAAGAATTTGTTAAACTTTTAAGAACAGCAATTTCATTCTTCCATCAGCTAGACTCTCAAATCCAGCCCAGAAAAGCTTTATCCACTGACCGTGGCCTTTACCAACAGGATGTCGTTGCTACTTGATAGGCGACAGAGTTGAAGCTGCACGAAAAGCTGGAAGTAATCCATTTGCTAGGCCCCGCTCACTCAACCAGAGAGAAAGTTGGGCATGAGTTCAGTGCCCGAGAGCATGGCGTTTGGCACACAGCGTGGTGCCTCATGGGCCCTGAGTCATCTTTCAACCTGCTTGGGCACGTAGTGGCTTTATTGTATCATTGTTCTTCGCCGCCGGCAGGCAGAACAGCTTTTGTCAATTCTTCTGCCAGGCTAACAGTAGACACAAATGTTGTGTACCCGGCTAGCACCAATGTCCATCTGTGGTGTCATGTAGGATTTGCTCTAGGGCAGCCGGATGTGTGCTAATTAATGGTCCTCTTGGTCTTCAGCAAAAGTCTGCAAACAGGTAACATCGGTGAGGAATAGTGACATCTCCAATATCCTTAAAGAACTTAGACACCAACAGACAACAACTTCGGCATTTGAGTTTCCTAGTAATCTGAGGGAATCGTCTTAACATAGACTTCCAGACTCATTTCTTATTGTCTAATCTTGCATCAAAAATCAGAGCAAATGAATCTTGCTCCATTGCATCGGTAATTATCAGCTAAGCAGGGGCCCCTGTGTGGCCCAGTCAGTTGAGTGTGTGACTCTTGATTTGGGGTCAGGTTGTGATCTCAGGACCCCAATGAGGGCTTTGTGCTCTGTGCTCGGCAGGGCATCTGCTTGGGATTCTCTATCTCCCTCTCCCTCTGCTCCTCCCACCCTGCTCGCTCGCACTCTCTCTCTCTTCTTAAAATAAATAAATCTTTTTAAAAAATAATTATCAGCTAATCAAATCTTACCAATTGATATGGAGAAAAATAGGAATGTAGTGACCTTTTGTATGAGGTCCAGCTTTCTTAGCTTGGAGCAGTCAAGGCCCCTTTACATGGTAAACCTAACTTCTCCTTAAGTACTAAGGATCCTGTTTACCTCTGTATCCTGTTAACTTGAGTTTCCCTAATAATGAAGAAACTGAGACCACCAGTGGATTTGCAGAGCCTATAGAGAATTTTTTGAACAGCCAGAAACTTAGCTGTAATTCAAGACATTGTGAAAAGAGGTAGAGATGTGTGTTGTAAATAGTGCTGTCCGTCATTAATAGTCAATTCAAAAGATAAACCACAAAAGATTATTTAAGAGAGCATGAGCGGGCATGCCATTTGAATTATTTTAGGAAGCCATATCTAACCCTGTGTAGAGTATAAATATAACTTTACAATATGACAGCATTATAACTTCTTTGGTATATTTCAGCCAAACATTTGATTGGTGAGATATATTGTAATTATTAAAGGTGGCCGGCAGGGACGATATTTTTCTCCTCCTTGTATCTCATTATGTTAACATGTGCTTTATGGCCAGACTGGGATTAATTTATTGATTTGGATTCACAATATTAATTTTAATTCATCACATTTCACTTCTTCAGATGTTGGGCTAATGACCCATAAACTATAAAAAAAAAAAAATAAAAGGATAAAAAGCTGTGAGTATCAGAGTACCTGATACCATGTATCAGAGAAAGAATCTTCCTCCCCATTATAATTGTTTGAAGCACTGTTTACTCATCTGCTTGGAGCCCATTGTTTCTTGCTTCCCTGTGTCTGTTCAACAGTGGCACATTTCACCTATGGCATTTTTATTTGTTTGATGAGATAAAGAAAAAGCATTGAATTAAATTTTCTTGGATAAAGGAGCCTAGTGGTGAAACAGGCAAATGTTCCATGTCATTCAGAACTCAAATGAAAACCTTTATTTTCAATAATATTCAAGTTTTTATGAAAAGGAAGAATAGCTATTTTATATCTGAAATGTACATTCCTCTCTTTCTCTCTGTTTCTCTGTCTCTTGTCTGGATAGATAGGTAGATAGGTAGATAGATTATAAATAAATATTCACACGCTAAATAATTCTCTTGCAAAAATCGGGCATGTATCATCATTTAAATACAAATCAATCTTCTTTAAAATGATCCCTTTGGGTTTGTAAAAAGTAGTCGTCAACCTGCTAGTTTCTCTGTAGTCACCAACTCAAGGTAGTTTTTATCATGTTACAAAGATCATTAATCAACTCTTTGCATGTAAATTTCCATCTTTTTTGTGTATTTGGGGGCAGGGTTTCACTTGTGTAAGGATTGCAGGAGTTAACCTTTTAACAGTTAAAGATGAAACGAGAATAAACTTTGGCCCATAAACAGCGAACAGTGACTTAAGGCATCGAGTTAGAATTAAATTCATGGTACTGTAAAATAGTAACCTCATCGAGGATCAAAGTCATGCTTTTTTCTCCAGCGCCTCTTTGTGACAAACACATGATGTCAGCTTCACCAGCTCATTTGTCTGCTGCAGTTCCACTTTATCAGGCTGGAGTAAAAAGAATTGATGTGTCTGGATAGATAAAGTAAATGGAAACTCAGGACTCATTCCAATATGCTGTACTTTGATATATTTTGCAAACCTGAGAGCAGCTGGTGTAACACTAGTTACTGTTTGTATTTAAATATTGTACATTAGAAGACCTTTGAAAAGGTGTTTTATAATGTTCTTTTTTTTTTCTTTTTAGCACCGATTGGCTTTCAGATTGTTCTTTTTTTTTTTCTTTTTATTGTGCTCACAAATATTTTCAGAGCCTGCCTTTTCAGAAACTTTGTTCTTGTTACCAAGACTGATAAAACAAGATTCTTTACAAGGACTAGTGGAAATATAATTTTAAATTGTAATCGGCACCTACCTTTGCCATGTGTCCTCATCCTTTACAGTATCGGACTGGGCCCTTCATGAACTAGTAGGACTTACTTTCCAAAATTTCCTGTTTCCAGATCTCTTATCTTTCTGTTTGTGTTCCAAATTGCTACCAGATTGAGTATAACAAATGTATCTTCTTTAACTTTAGATTGAGTCAATATAAATGTGTTTTCATATAAAATTGCATTTTCACATAAAATAAGTTATTTACATAAAAATAAAAATAAAAATCTTTAATATGTTTTAACACATATACTAATCAAAGTGTAAAATACCACCAAAACCTTAATTTATCTCAAATTATTAGGCCCAAACAAGCATTAAAGTGTGGATACTGCTGTTAAAATTACTAATACTTTATAGGTTTGGGTTGCAGATAAATTTAAGATTATAGCTTCAGGTGCGATGAGGAAAAATAATTTTTGAGAAGGAACGAATTCCTAAAAATTAACCATTCCTTTATTTCTTCTTTCTTTCCTTTAAAACAAGTTTATATAGTAAATTTAAAATGAATTATTGAGAATATTACTTAAACCCCAAATGTTCCTGTTTCATTATTTCAATACTTAAAGTAGTATTTCTTTTTAGTTTTGTTCTGATTTATCTCAATAAACACTCTGTGCTTCCATTCTGTACTCTGTTAAACATAGTGAAAATCTCTATTTAGAATTACAGCGCGAGAGTATAATCATGAAGCCTCTCGGTGACGTTGAACTGGTACTCAGTATTATGCATGCTAAACACATTAGTAGAGAGACGCGGGGAGAGGCCTTTGAGACAGGGAGGTATCAGGAATGAGCAAAATGACCCTCAGATCTTTCTTTACCAATACATTTAGGAGGAGCCAAATCAGCTACTGATAACTCTGCTGATTATGGGCTTTCTCAAGCTGCCTTTATGAAGAACAGGAAGACAAGATGAGCAGCTCTTATCCCTGAAGAGGAACTTGATCCTGATGGAAACATCCTAATGGAAAATGTGGGGCTTGGATGAGAGTCTGCGAGGAACTGGCAGCTTGGCCATGCCACGAGTCATTCAATATCATCCCTGTGCCTCCGAACGCGAAATTTTCAGACAGATTTTTACATACGGAAAGAATATGCTGTGATATAAAAAGGCTACCAGAAAGTCTACGTTTCTATTGATTCCTCAGCCACATATCAATTAACAGTTGTGTTCAGAATACAGTAGACTTTTTGAAAGCATAAATGAGAAAGGGACGGTATATTCGTGGCTCTCCTGGCAAAGATACATGGCTGCACGTGTGACTTTTATTGGGGATGCTGTTGCTTGAATATTTTAATCTGAAGGCAAAAAACAAAACAAAACAAAAAAGCATGAAAGAAGGATGAAAATATGAATTGGTGTATAAGATATATCCATGTAAAATAAATACATTTAAAAAGTTCACTTTAGCATGAGTCATTTCGAACATGCATGCTAAATTTTATGAGTTTAATTATATTGAGGATTTTTTCAATAATAAGAAAATGTGCAGGCTCAATATTTTTAAAAATTATACTCCTAAAAACTCTCTTTTATAGAGATAGCCCTTAGTATGTGTAGGATATATAATAAATATTTAGGGTGCACTGGAATGACAAGAATGTCATATACGACTAATACACACACATGTATTTATACCCTTGACATGCAAATAAAATGATAAAGATGCTAAAACTTGCAACCAAAAAAGGTCTTTCTTTGTTTGGAAGATTGTTTGGGGAGCATCTCAACTCCTGGGTGTCTGTTTATATGAAAAGTAACAATGAGAAACAGAGAAGAAAAATAAAAAGTACTCAGATGCTATAAAGACCATGAGGATTTCACGCGCTTGAAACTCCAATAAAGTTGAGCTGAGGAGGAGGCAAAATACAGACTTTGGTCACTAACAGAGGTAAGGATGATTGAGAGCAAAAGGGAAAGGAAGGGCAGAACAAGAGAGGGGTGTCATTTAGGATGTGCACAGTGTGGACACCACGCGGCTTTGCTTTCAGCGGCTCCAAATGTCACGCCATTGTTCAGTGTGCTCAAAATGCCATATAGGCCACGTGGTTTGTGCGGTGACATTTTCTCAGTTATATCAGCAGGAAAGAACAGTGTGGAGAGTGTCATGGGCCCTACAGGGTGTGATCCTATGGAATGCAAGCGCACACATTCAGTGATGGCACCGAACCCCATCTCAAGCACTGGATGTCAGCCAGTCTGCCTGCTGAATGCCTTCCTTGATAACGATGGGGGTGCCATCAGAAATCCTACCCATTTATTGAACGTCCTTCTCTGCAATTGGCCAAAGCCGATTCCTTTGCTGTACAGATAGGTTAAATGATGCTGTGTTTGCCAACTCTAACTTGTATAACCAAATGGCCCAAAGAGTGTTGAACCTGTTTCAAGCCTCATTCAGTGTGAAGACCGCTGAAATGGGGTGACGGTATGTTACAGCACGAAAATTCTGGACTGGGAATCCGGAGCATGGAGTCCTGGTCTGAACCCTTCCCTGAGTCGTTGAGTGACTTTGGTGTGTCATTTAATCTCTAGGAGTCTCTGTTTCTTTACCTGTAAAGTGAGAGTGATGAGCTGATCTTGACAGTCAGCTTCAGGTTCTATGAGACCTGAGGACAAGGCATCTTAATTTCCCTCTTCTGGAACCTGATTTCCAGCAAAAGAATAATTGGGAATACCAAAATGTGCTACTGTTGATGAGAAATAGTAAGGGTGATTTCTTTGCCTTTTAGAATAGGAAGATTTCAGACAGCTCTTTGAAGGGGAAATTCACAGAGAGTGTTTGAAAGAGATTTTTTTTTTTTTTTGGTAGCTTCTCCAAGGAGAAATTTTGCATAGTCTGTCATATTTAAGTTTCATAAAAGCCCCATTAAAAGTGACAAAAGTTCCCATTTTACAGATGAGCGATCTGAAGCTCGGAGAATTGCAGAGCTAACTGGTGCCAGAACTTGAACCCTCTTCCAGATCCGAGCTCCTGTGATTTCTGCTACGTTACAGCTTCCGGGAAGGGAAGAAAGACGTGTGGTGTGCCCACCGTGTGTCAGGTACCAAGCTACATCATCACTTAATCCTTATTCTGAATGAAAGGCAAATTATTCTCATCAGTATTTCAGGGGTTAAATTAGAGGGTGGCTAACCACACTCTATAGGCCAAATCAGGCCCAAGGGCTACTTCTGTAAATAAAATTTTATTGGAACATAGGTATGCCCATTCATTTTCATATTGTCTCAGACTGCTTTCAAGCTACAACAGGTGAGGTGAGTAATTGTGACAGACACCGGACGGCCCATAAAACCTAAAGTATTTTTCTGGGTCTGTACAGAATGAAGTTGTCTGATTGTTGGATTAAATGAATTTGTGAAAACAAGACAGAAAAGTCAGTAGGTTGGTAGCCTTGATTCCAGCTAGAAAACTTCAAAAGAGGAAAACCAACTGATGAATAAAAACAGCAATAAAATAATAAGTGCCCCTATTAAATTAATAGGGCTGATTTCTTCATCAATCATAGCTCACAACTGACTCTGACAGCAATTTAAGAAAAAGTTCTAAAAATATTTTGAAAAATGGCAGCATTATTGGAATATGTTATCTTTTTTACATTTATCTGTATTTATAAATAAGTATAGATATAATAATAGGTTTGTTATAGGTTTTGTTTTTATTTGGTTATTATAATTGGATGAAGATGTTTACTTTGAAGGACAACTAACATTGATTTATGTAATTTGTGGTAAGCTCTTTTTTTTAAAATGCATCTCATTTTTAAGCTTCTTTTATCAGAATTATTTCTAGTAGGATAGGATAGGCTAAAATGTGACATGAGAAGATAAATATACCTGTGAGGTGTTGACATTTTTTTAATCTCTAAAAACTTTCTCATCACGGCCTGATGCATTTTCCATTGCATATGAGAAAGCAGGAACTAAAATGTGAGCCACCTCCAAAGCAAACTGTTAAGTGCATGCCTCCCCAACTTTCTGCCAATCCTCTCTGATTGCTATTGTGTTCCAAACCTACTTTCTCTTCCCCGAGTTATTTTCTTGTTGCTTACTGGGACCCAGAGCACCCCATATAGAACTTTACCCAGATCTGCTTTCCATGCCTTAGACCTCTTGCCTATAAACTTGCTCTATCGAAATTAATGAGGAATGATTAAACTTCACCATGGTCTGTCAGTGCCCAGTGATCGGCTGTCAATGCCTTGGTAGGATCTGAACTCAGGCATTCCAGCTCCAGGACCTATGGTCTTTGTCAGCACACCATACCATTTTTCCTCCTGCACCTATCCTAATTTATTTAAATCCCCTCAACTGCCCGGTGAGGAAGGTGGATTAAACCATTTCAAATGTGTTTATTATTCCATGATGGACAGAGGGGTGGGGCGATTTTACCTGTGAACTAGAAAATGGCAGATCTAGAATAAGAGCCAGAACCTTCGTTTTTCCCCCTTATTCCACAAAACCATTACTTGCTTCTGGGAAATAATGAAGTAAACACATTCTGCCTGATGTAATCATGCTTTACAAATCGTTAATGTTTTTTGGAATAATTGTATTCCATCAGGTGATAACTGGAAAAAATGGCTGACTCATAGGAGTAAATTTCTAATAGAGTCTCATTGGGAAGCATGTCTGATTAGTGGGGACACAATTTTTGGCAAAAGGGATAGGGGACCTCTCAAAACAAGGTAGGAGGTATGTGACTACCTGGATTTCCTCGTGCAAAGTAGAAAACAGTTACAGATAATTCTACTCGCCTCACCGCGGGCACCTTAAGAATTTGTGGAATCATCTATTTAGCATCCTGAAAGGGTACTGACATCCATCAGCTCAACTCAATCCCCAGATTGCACAGGCAGTAATTAACTGAAGATGTACACAAAGTTACTGAAGAACCGAATTGCTTCAGAGATACCAGCGGTGAATACAAGCTGACATCTACAAAAGCTGTCTGTGACTAATCAAAAGACTTTATCAGTGGCATGCTATCACAATTTAGCAACGTGGGCATTGTATTGAGACCTAAATGATGTAATAATTATGTCTAGCAATGAAATAGAAGGGCCACTGGTGAGATTGAGAAAAAAGAGATCTCATTTCTTTTCTGCCTCAAAATAACTTTTTCGATAGACAAAGTTCATTTCAAGCCCCAAATAGATTCAGAACAAATGAGAAAATGGTTAAAGAAATTTTCCTGTGCAGTCAAAACCAGCTAAAAAGAGAAGAAGAGCATATGGAGGGGAGAACCTGTTTGTCTGTGTATAGATTTTTGGCTTCACTGTTTGAAACAGGTGGTTAACCCAGATTTTGGCAAATTCCGGCAAAAGCTAAAAGCCCTGAAATAATCAGTTGTCGATGTTGACAAAGGTGTCCATGATATGAAGGCTTGAAGGGCAACCGTTAGAGAGTGTGCCATAAAACCTTTCAAAGCAACAGATGGGACAAAAATATACTGTACTATGATACCAGTACAGTTGGGCCTCTTTTTTTTTTCCTTGAGGAAAGAAAAGCCAAATTTATGCTTAGTTTCAAGCAAGAAATACATTTCTGGTTTTAGAAAGATAGTGGCAGACTCAGTCATGTATGAAAAAAGTTAGTGGAGAAATCACCTGCAGGAGCCATTTCAAAGACTATCAATTACTTTGGGACTTCCATTATCTGTGCACAGCCAGGAAGAGATCTTTACCAAGTGACTGACCTTCATGGCGCATAGCACTAGTATCCTAACTATTCAGAAGAAAAATAATCCTTCTCTCCATGTACCCACAATTATCAATGCCTAAATGAAACATTTGTTTTTCATATACTTCTGTTTTCCCAAATTAAGAATTATATCCGGACTCAACATATACATACACACAAAAAAAGTTTCATAAAACAAAGCTTATACTTCTTCTGGGTGTACAGTCTGATATTTTTCATCTCTATTTTATTTTATTCTAATACATTGTCTTCCATTTAAAAAAAAAAAGTAGTTTTTGCCTACAAAATTGACTTAACCACTCAGTAATGATTCTCCATCACAGTTTGAAACAGCAAACGGAGGCACATATTCACAAGGCTGTGAGAATATTTTTAGCTGTAGAAGTTGGGAGATACAGAAACCAATGTGAGGGGTGCCTGGGTGGCACAGCTGTTAAGCGTCTGCCTTCAGCTCAGGGCGTGATCCCGGCGTTACGGGATCGAGCCCCACATCAGGCTCCTCCGCTATGAACCTGCTTCTTCCTCTCCCACTCCCCCTGCTTGTGTTCCCTCTCTCGCTGGCTGTCTCTTATCTCTGTCGAACAAATAAATAAAATCTTTAAAAAAAAAAAAAAAAAAGAAACCAATGTGAAAAACAAGAAAGGAAAGTTTGTCTTTTAAAAATAATCAAGCTTAGTTGAGATATCTTGGAGTACCGAATTCCATTTTTATTGAGTCCCATGGCAAGAGATAATTTTTAAGTGAGCTATCCATTTTATGATAAAATAAATCATTAGTTATGTAAAGAAATGAGATATTTGTTCTAGAAAGTATTAGAAACTTCCTGCATGTTTAGGTCCTGAGAAGCTGTTTTTCAGAAATATCAGTTTTTCTTACCATGAGAAAAGTATCGGGTAAGAGACAGAGAGAGAGGAAGAGTGAGAGATACACAAATTGCCAGTATTTGCTGTTAATGTACAAAAGATTTTTTCCAAATTCCATAAAATCAGCCTCTTTCAAGAGCTGTGATATAAAACAAATGTAACAATACTGATCTAGAAATCACTAAATTGATTTCAAAAGTTTTGGTTCTTTCCAGATCTTTCTAGAACGAAAGATGTCTTTGCACTCTGACTTGCACATAAATAGCTCAGGAAGGGATTCTTACTTATCTGGGTGGAAGACTGTCATAATAGATGATGACTTCTCAGGGTCAGGGACTATATGCTTGTATCACCATCACTCAGCACTGGGCCTCTCACATAATAGCTACTCAACAAGATTTTTTGAATGAACAAATCTGTTTCATTTACCATTTTACCATCACCTGTATTCTAAAAACCAACTGGGCAGCAAACTTATGGGTCGATACTCAGGAGGGTCATAAACCATAGCCATCCCAACACTATGTATTTAGTTACTTGGTTAAGTTAGTTACAAATTTTAAAAAATATAACAACAAAATACCTGAGCATCTGGTTTTCTGACATCATACTCACCTATATCTCTATAAGATGTCCCTGGAAAGATCTTTGGAACTTTTTTTTTTTTTCCTCTCTTTGAATCATTAATTAAGACAGATGCTGAATTGCAGAGTTCCATCACCTCATACCATTGTCATCAGAAAGGATTTTGAGAATAAAGATTTTCCTGGTAGATTCAGTAGACTCTCATGTATGGTCGTCCACATAATGGAAACATTTAAGTAGTTATTACAGATGATGTAGATACATCCATTACAACTGTTTTTTGGAAAGATTAACACTTTTCAAGAGTCCTACTATTCTCTGAATGTGTTCACCTTGTATTTCTATCTCAACATCTTTAAATATGCTGTCTTGTTGGTCAGTCATAAATTTCCTCTCAACTCCTGTACTTGACTTGTTGACCTTCAATTTATTCTGTAATGTCTGGCTCATTTGTTACATCTTCAAAGAAGACTGGTGTGTATTTCTCACATGGATGCCATCCCCTTCTCTTTTTTGTACTGAAGGCATTCTATAACCTTCTCTTGCCTCTTACCGTGATATAATTTGTACAATATTTATTTTCCTTCTTAGAGCCTAAGCTTTATGACTTACAGGTCCTCATATAATATCTTCAAGCTTATACTCCAGTAGGATCCAGAAATGCTTTGGACACAATAGATTTCCAGCCACTAAGCATTTATTCAACAAAGTTTAATTGAATGTTTAACCCTATTGGCAATGTTTAAAGTGCTGAGAATATCACTGTAAACAAGATAGATAAGGTCTCTGCCCCTGAGCACTTACATTTATACAGGAATGTCTAGATTTTTAAAAAAGAATTAATTAATATATTCTGGGACTATTTAGAACAGTTTTCTTTGATTTGGGATTTGGGCTGACCTAGATTCAAGTACTGGGCCTGCCTGCCATCTATAAGCTGGGTGAAGCTGAAAACACTATTAATTTACATGGAAACTTTAGCAATAATACTTAGCTTATATTATTTGGAAAATTAACAAGTATATAATTTGCTGGTACACATTTGTCACTTATTAAGTGTGTATTCCCTTCCAATTCCAAGGGGATGAGAAATACTGTCATAGTTATTCAGTAGTAACTTGATCATTAGTCTATGAACTATAAAGATATCAAATTTATTTAGAATACTAATTTCTATAACTCAGATTAAGGAAGATTCCCAAAAAAATACTTACTGATTCACTGAAAAAGAAATTAGGTTTCTATTCTTTTTTTTCGGTGTAAATTCCTAGATAATTTTGTTTTGACATTTATAATTTGTAATTTTTTAAATTAATTTAGGTTAACCCTAATAATTAAGATTAAGTCAAACAATTTATTTACCCTTTGATTGATCTCAGGGGGGAAAAAAGTCTTCTAGGTATTTCAAGCTTAATTAAATTTATGACATATAATTAATTTGAGCTATTCTAATGAAGCCAACATCTCATTCCTCCATAATTTTGCTCCTATAATACTCAGAAAGCATCTGTAGAGAATGCTTTCCGTTTTACTCTCCTATTGGCAAAGGGAATACAATTCATATTTCTTTCTCACAAACACCTCTGCCTTGGATAATAACAATAATCCCACTTCAAAGGAGAGGACTACTGTTTCAGTGTTCCATTCAGGGTCAAAGCAGGAGAATTGTCAGTTGTCCACCAAAATACACTCTCCCTTTGTTTTAGGGAAGATGGTTTTTCTCCTAGATTACATTTGCTATCCTCACTTGCAGTTAAGTGTGGGTATGCGATGGAGCTCTTGCCAATGGAACATGAGTGCAAGAGATGTGTGTCGCTTCCAGCCCAGGGCCTTAGGATGGGCATATCTCTTCCACCAGCTGGAATCGACAGCCTGCAGCAAACAAGATTGACCAAGCAGACAACAGCACTGCACCACTCAATTAAGGAGCAAAAGAAGCCACTTCACTTAAGTTCAAATTAAGAATTATTTACAGTGCCTTCTATATGCCAAGCACTATTCTAGATGTTCAGAATACATCAACAAAATGAAACAAATGAAGAGCCTTTCCTTTGTGCAGCTTTTATTCCAGTGTGGATATGCAGGCAGCAAAACAGACAGGACCTCCCATTAGTAAGTTACCAAGTATGACAGACAAAGGAAAGTGTTGTGGGAAGAAACAAAGAGCAATGCAAAGTGGGAATGGGCAGTGTTGGTGGGGTTGGGGTACAAAGTCTTTTCAAACCAATCACAGCAGACACACATATCAAACAGCTGATACATAGGCTCTCGAGATCAGCTCTGCTTGAAGACCATATTAAATATATATATATATATATATATATNTTTTTTTTTTTTTTTTACTTGTCTCTAAACGTAAGAGGTGGTGGCAATTTGGAAGGATTCATTGAGGATAGTCACAGAGAGATTCTAGGGTTCATAAAACCTCTACCTGGTGTATGCTTGTCTTCGGCCAAATAATTCATTGTGACTACTAAAAATGCCTAAAGTCCTTTGGGGTCCATTAGTCCTATTTTACCTCTTGAAACACATGCTGTTCAAAACGTTTGGGGCCAGGTTGTCCTTCTCTAGAAGCTTTAATTCCGTCTCTGGGCTGGACATGCTATATAGCTGACTCTCTGAGGAGAAAGCTAAGGTGCCATTATAAAACATGCACACATATAGTGATTGAGATAATATCATGTTTACTTTTCACACATGTAACATTCTGAGGTAGTAAGTCCCGGCTAGCCGGGCTGCTGGGGCCATCATTTGGAGACCCAGACTTGCACTGTGTATGCCACACTCATGTGTGCAACCACGGCTAACTGGATCTTTTTAAGGTTAAGCTTAGAGTCAGAGTTCAGTACAGAGAGTCTTTTCTGAATGATCGGTGTCTGTGTTTTAATGATTGTTGTCTATTTTGGATACTATTCCCACTTCTAAGATCCTGTATAATATGACCAGGTCGGTCTTTCAGCTTGATATGGTGTAACCACTCTTTGCCTATTCTTCTCCCGTCTATATTCCTCAATTACACCTGCATTCTTTTGATTTGGGAACTCACCATGCTCTTTCTTGCTTACATCTTTCTCACTGTCTAGCATTACGTAGTCATGATCCACCTCTTTGCATATCTAACTTCTCCTTCTCCTGTGGACCTTACATGAGAGGCTCATTCCTTGGGAAATCATCTGTAGAGCCATAGTACTTCCTTCCTCTCAAGTTTTTTCTGAGAGACAGTAAGCTTCCTAAGGGCAGGAGCTGTTTCTGTCTTGTTCACTGTTTTACTATTTTATCCTTAACATGTTGAATTGTGCAGACAATTCCTGTAGGTGGTTCTCAGCAAGTATTTGTTGAATGAATGAATGAATGAATGAATGAGCGAAAATGTCCCATTGTCAGAAGTATTCTCATAATATTGACACTTAATTTCTGAGATAATTGACTTTTATTTGGCTTCTGCATAACTGACAAAAATCACATCAATTGAACCAGCCTTTGATGAATATCTAACGTTTGCCAAGCACTGTGCGACGTGTTGAGAAACAACAATGAATAAGGTGGGATCTGTTCTTCACAGAAGCACCAATTTACGCATTTTGGAGCCTTTCTGGAAGGCTAGGAAATATATATTATAAAATCCATACCAGTATATACTTAGTAAAATAAAAATTTCTGAATGGACGTTTGTGGCTTATTATCCTGATTTTTAAGAATGGCTATGCCTCAGTCAAATCTCAGTAATTGGGATTTAATTTTCTACCTTTGTTTGGTTTCCCGGTAGGCATCTTGTTAACAGAGAGTGAAAATGGCTGACTTTTGGTTCCACTAGGTGTAATGGTAACAGAGGAAGAGGCAGCTTAACATGATAAGACACATGTGAGGATTTGCATAATACCCTCAAAGTCAATGGCCTGCTTGAAAGATCTTTGCCTCCTTGATCACTTTTCACATCTGCACAATTACTAGATGAGACTAGGTGAGCTGGAAGGTCTCATGCGAACAGTCTTGCTCTAGATGACTCTTAGTGCCCAGGGCACAGGGAGGTTGAATGTATGACACTGCTTGCAGTGGATTCTAGATCGTTTATCCAAAAGCTAGACTGTGTGTTTGAGAATGCATATGATACAATATTGGAACTGGAAGTCACATGCGGGCTGTAAAATCTCCAGTTAGAATCAGAACATTTCCATATCCAGCAGGAGGATGTCTAGATGAAATCAAATTTCCATTTGTAATTAAATCCAGGAACTCCTGTACATACAGATTTATGTAAATAATATATTACAGAATTATTTCTTTTCTTAATTTTAGAGAACCCTGACCCATGCTTGAAACATAGGCCCATCATTTTTAATAAGCAATCCTGCAGTGCTATCACCAACCTCAACAGTAGCACAAATTAAATTTTGCTGCCTCAAACAAGGGTTTTAATATCTGTAACTTAAAATGCACATGAACCCCTAACATTAGAAAGCTTAAAGAAGATTGCTATTAATTCATAGTTTTCTTTCTTTCTTTCTTTATTCTTTCTTTCTTTCTTTCTTTCTTTCTTTCTTTTTTTCTTAAAGTAGGGGGGGTGGATTTTTTTTTCTTTTTTGGTTTTTGGGTTTTATTTATTTATTTTTTTTAACTTATTCTCTCCCTCACTTTTGTTCTACATGTTTTGTCTTGTTTTGTTTCATCATGCATCTGTTTTTCAGTTTCTTGCTCTGGTGACAAATTTTAATTTATATTTATTTTTTATTTCCAGAGTATTTATTCTATTTGTACCCACTGACTCACAGGCCAGGATGGTGATTGTTATACAGTAGTTTACTTTTAAAAGAAATAAGACTGCTCAAGCAGCTAATACGGGAAGATGTATCACCAGCCTGAATAATTGTGACAACCATAGACCGTATCAGTGTCTGTTTGTTTGCACAATACCCTCCTGCATTAAGAAAGCCGTCCCAGCTGTCTTGGGCTTCGGAGCCACCCATTTCATCACTTGACACTGCAGCAGATGTTATGGATTGATAACAGACTTCACTTCATTCACTCCACATCTAAGATTACCTCTGGAAAAAAAAAAAATCTAATACATTATAACCCTCCCAGCCATTTGTTAAAAAAAAAAAAGAAAGAAAGAAAGAAAGAAAAAAAAAAGATCAGCAATTTATTCCCCTTTTTGCATTAAATTGTGGTTTTTTTCCCCTCTTTGAATGCACATACTATTTGAAAATGGCCGTTTAACACATTCATCGCATGGTTTTCTGTAGGCAGGAATATCAGTGGAGACAAGAATGTAATGATTTAATTGAATTAGGACCAGATCTGATTTAGGCTTGATGACTCACATTCCCATTATATAAGAAAGACGCTCTTTGCCTTTAATGATAGAGATATGTGCTGCCTTCACAGGTTTGTTAGAAAGAAGTGCTTCTTGGTTTCCGGAAAACTGAAAAAAAGAGCTCAGTCTGGGATTGAAAAGGAGGCATAAAATCTGTATTAAGTTAAGAGATTTCGTAGCTAACCAGCAGTTTCTCCTCTTTAGTTTGGGAAATTTAAGGATTTCTGTAAATGTAACGCAAATAGGATTGACCATTGCTTAAAGATCACGCAATGAAACAGTCTGAAAAGTGGACATTTCCTACATACAAAGAGATTTTATGGAAAAATGTGGATAAAAATGAATAAAAAAACGTACAGTGGGCCTTTTTCTTAGATGGGAAAACGCTTTGTGCCCGAACAGCATGATTTTATTTTTCAGGTTGCAGAATAGCATGGAATTGAAGTGCATTTAGAAATTAAGTGTGGGGGCGCCTGGGTGGCATAGCGGTTAAGCGTCTGCCTTCGGCTCAGGGAGTGATCCCGGCGTTATGGGATCGAGCCCCACATCAGGCTCCTCTGCTATGAGCCTGCTTCTTCCTCTCCCACTCCCCCTGCTTGTGTTCCCTCTTTCGCTGGCTGTCTCTACCTCTGTTGAATAAATAAATAAAATCTTTAAAAAAAAAAAAGAAATTAAGTGTGGCAGGAGAGGGTATGGGGATCAAGGACGCCATGTTGACTCTCAGTCTTGAACTGGCATGTGGAGCTTCAAAAATGCACTGTACATTCAGGCAATGTCACTGTTTTATTACCTCTCTTTCTACACTAAAATTAGCTCCTCAGGGGCCACTGTGAGCGTGCGGATCCTGCCTATACCCATGCACCACCACCCATAAGCAAGGTCAGAATCCATATGCAGGCAGAGGTGCTCAGAGTATGGAAGCCAGGATAGAGAAGAGCAGGGATGGAGAGTGGACACCATGTGTCAGGAGAGCTTCCATTAGAATGATCATTCCTGGGCACCTGGGTGGCTCAGTCGGTTAAGCCTCTGCCTTTGGCTCAGGTCATGATCCCAGGGCCCTGGGATCGAGCCCCACATTGGGCTCCCTGCTCAACGGAGAGTCTGCTTCTCCCTCTCCCTCGGCCCCACCTCCCCCCGCTCTCCCTCACTCTCAAATAAATAAATGAAAATCTTAAAAAAAAAAAAAAAGAATGATCATTCCTTTTCCTGCTCAGGTGTATAGCATTTTAAAGTTCACAAAGGTCTTTCATGTTTACTATGTAATTTTTGTTTGGAACCATTGTAACACGAGAATGATGCACACAGGGCAGATATCAACCCCTTGTCTAGGAGGGGGAAATGGAGTCTCAGAGAGATTGGAAGACCAGTGTAAGGTCTCTCAGCTGGTCAATGACAATGCCAGCACAAGTCTTCCAGTGCCAACCATGCATTCCTTCTCCATTTTGGCAGTCTCTAAGAGAGTAACAAACATCATTTACACAAAATGCATTCACTATATCTCCCATTCTCCTGGGACTGGGATGAGGAACAAAGAACAGTTGCCCTGGTTGCTCTGTTTTTCTTTCGTTCTCCCTTGTCTCACTGAGGCTCAGCGACACATTGGCTGGACTGGTGGCAGTTCAGAGCATGGGGCAGCCAAGGGAGAGAGGGATGTCCAAGAGCCCAGTTAGATGACAACAGTGAAGTTCATGCACCGCGTCAGTCTAAGCCGTTGCAAGAGAATTTGTGCTGGCAGCTGAGTTTGGAATCCACACTCAGCATAAACAGTATACCATTAGTTAGAGGAAACTGGTCCTGGGAGTCTGAACGTGTGCAGGACAGATGAGCTTTTGGTTTATCTTGTCGATGTTGAATCTTGGTCATGAGTTCTGAACCTCATGTTGATGGGCTGGGAGAGACATTATTCTGCTCACGCCTGCCATCAGGTCTCCCAAAAGACAGATTATTTTAAATCTAGAAATACACAGCCTAACCTTGCTGGGAATATTTCAGATTTCAAGGATTGCCCTGGAAAAGAGTTGATCCCTGACATGAGAATCCAGCAGAATAGTGTAGGAACTGCAGGCTGATCAACCACAGCTTTGATTCCAAGAGGTGTTCATCTCCAAGGAGATGGATGAGGGAATTAGGAAATAGAAGCACCAGGACCACAAATGGTTCTCGTCAGAGCAGCCCAGGTCAAGTGCAGAGTTCTTTCCAGTCCTCCAGCTGAAGGAACTAGCAAGAGCCATGTGAATTCCAGGTTTACCATCAAGCTAGTTGTCATGGACTGAATGCTGTGTCCTCCAAAATTCATATGGTGAACCTCCCCCCCACAATGCGATGATATTAGTAGGTGGGGCCTCCGAGGAGGTAATTCAAGTTAGTTGAGGTCATGTGGGTGCGACCCTCAAGATGGGATTGGTGCCCTTATAAGAGATACTAGGGAGCTGGCTTTCTCTGTATGCTGTCTGCCATGTGAGGATACAAGGAGAAGCTGCCAGTCTGCAATACAGAAAAGGGCCTTTCCCAGAACCCAGGAATGCTGGCTCCCTGGTCCAGGACTTCTGGCTCCCTAGTCCAGAACTTCCAGCCTCCAGAACTGGAAGAAATAAATGCCTGCCGTTTATAAGCCACCCAGTTTCTGTTAGAGCAACCTGAACAAACTAGGACACCAGTCTAGGCTTTCACATCCTAGACCCAGTAAGAGGCTGTCATGACAAGTGGGAAAACCCACAGAGATAAAGTTGTTCAAAAGGAGGCAGCACTATTGACCAGTTAGGGAAAACTGTGACCTCTCAGGATGTAGATTCCCGAGATGAACACTGTTTAAGGAAAGATTTACTAGGACCCCACAACCAGTGGCAGGCAGGAATCACAATGTACTCCCAGTTGGGGTAAGGTCACTTAAGAAATCAGGGAAGGCTCATAAAAATAGTGGCAGGCGTCAAGCTGATCCAAGACTCCATACTCTACAAACATAATAGGAATCCCAGGGCTCGTGCATTGCAAGCCAGAAAATATTTGCTGCCACATTTCATCACTTGTGTGTCACCAGTGCTCCCACATTTTAACATCTTTGAAATAAGAGTACCTCTCAAGGTAATTGGTGGTGTTTTTGTTTTCTTTATTAACGAAATAGGATTGTGCTTGTTCCAATAGAAGGTGTGTGAAATTTGATCAAGTGATTGTCAGGTGGGTGTTATTAAGTAAATAACAAGAAAGAAAAGAAAAGAAAAGAAGAATAGAAAGAAAAGAAAGCAGCAAAGAAAAGAAAGAAAAACAAGAAGGGAGAGAGGGAAGGAAGGAAAAGAAAGAGAAAGAAAAAAAGAAAAGAAGAAAGAGAAAGAAAAAGAAAGAAAGAAAGAAAGAAAGAAAGAAAGAAGAAAGAAGAAAGAAGAAAGAAAGAAAGAGAAAAAAGAGAAAGGAAGGAAGAAAGGAAGAAAGAAAGAAAAGATGATGAAAACAACAAAAATACCTTAGGTGAGATACCTACATGCAGTAGAAAAGAATCAAGGATCTCTAATGACAATGGGTCTAAAAGGGAGACCCTGGTGAACCTTGGGGTGATAATCAAATGCAAATTCTTTTTGCTGAAAGAATAATGCAGTATTTGAGTAAGATGAATACTTATAAATTGCCTCTCAGTCTATAATTTGTACCCATAAGATTAGCATCAAAAAGCACATTTTCATTTCAATTATGCACAATGGAGGAAGGATACAAACTGAAGAGTGAGGGCAGAGTGGAGACCCAGAGTGCTGGTGTTCATAGGAGAAGAATCTCAATCCACTGAACATGAAGGTGGGTGTGAGCTCAAGAGGCCCAGCGCAGACATGTTCCTTTGAATAAATCCTGTTAAGGGAAACTCAGCATGAAAACGTGTATTTGTTTTCTATCTGCTTCAGGTTGCTTTTCTCCTTTATAAAATTATGTGTGTTCCTGAAAAGTCCTATGCCAAATCAATAAAATTTTAAAGACAGATTTAATAAGGCCTGGGCAGATCTCTTTTGTAAAATGAGTAAATGTTCCCTGTTTATCTATCCTATAAATTTGAGTTGTCAAGTTGATACACACCTACACTTAAAATGGTAATGATGGTGATGATATAAAACCACTAATTAGCTCTAGGCCTGTGATCAGTCTTGTATAGAACATATCCAAAGATAAAACCTTGGCCTTAAGGAGTTTGCATTGTAAGACAGATAAAATAGAGTTTGCATTCTCTCAAGACACCAGATCTGGAATGACTTGGAGATGAAAGTGACAATGTTTTCTGAGTTGGCATGAGCGGAAGGCAGTCATATTTTCCTTTTGTGTCATGAAAATCTAATGTTTAATCCTCCCAACTAAGTTCTAAGGGTTTCCATGCTCTTCTTAGGAACACTGTGATCTTTTTTTTCCTGGTTCCTTGCCAGCGAGTGATCAGAGACAGCAAAGATGGCTTCCCTCTCTGGGAATTTAGGGCTCCCCACAAAGTCTCTGGTCCCTTTACCAAATGGCCTCATCTTCCCAACATATGAGCTGTGTCTTGTCCTGAGTATGACACCATGATCACCCTGATTGCTGAAGAACTCTAGGGGGAATATGCCAGTGAACTGAAATATCCTCATGGTTTTTGGTTGTGTTTGTTTTTACTTGGGAGAAAGCAGACACTTGCTCTAGGAGAAACTGGGAGCTAGGGATCCTCATTCCCATGTTATAGCACAGAGGAAATGTTTTTCCATTTACTTCCTCCTCAGTCTACACAGATCAAAACTGCTATGCTTTCTACAACTTGATAGCATCCACTATGTGAATGACCTGACCTATGCATAGACAAAGGAAAATCACAACCCAGTTAAGGGTCTCCGTGACCTAAGGTGGCTGATAGATACAACTGGATTAGCATGAAGAGTCAGATGGCAACTTTAACAAAAAAGAAAACGTAATGAGAGAGATCAAGTAGATACATTTAGCAGCCTCCCCCCCCAAGAGGTATTGTAAATACCTCTTGGAAAGGTAAAGAGACATTTTCAAGTTGAACAAGTCAGTACAGAAACGGGGCGGGGGGGGGTGGAGATGCCTATCAAGTTACAAGATAAAGTAAAATAAATTTTCACAACACAAAGCAAACACACAAGAGGCAAAAGAGATGGGAAGCATTAGGAAAAGTAAGCAATTTGGAAGAGAGGTCCAGGAAGTGCAGCATGGGAGTGAAGGGCTCGTAAGAAAAGCAAGTGAAATAGTACAGTCTGAGTTATAATATGATAATATGTCTTTAGCAAAAAAAAAAAAAAAAAATCAGAACAAAAAGCATGAAACAGCACAAATACCCATTGTAGGAGAGTAGTGAACAACCTGAGATGTTCACTAAATGAAACGTTATTCAACGATCAGAATAAATGAATTAAAGCAACACAATAAACAACAGAAACAATATAAGCTACAGATCTCTACATACATATGACATCCTTTTTATAAATGTAGAAAGACATAAAATTTTAAATACATATATTTGAAGTAATGTATATTGATACAATAAAAGTTTATAAAAAGGTCAGCAAGAAAAAAAGAACACAGATTCCAGATCATGCTGCATTAAGTGGGAGAAGTAGGGAGATGGATTGATAGGAGAACAATATCACTAAATACACATTAGTGCCAAGGTCTTGGCTTTCATTTTTCGTAGTAAATTTGCAAGTTCTGCTTGCTTTGTTATTTTTTTTAAATAGACAATGTCAGTATGCCATGAAGCAAAGATAAAAATCAAGCCAATTTTTTTGCCAACTGAAGTCTCATTCCCCCCAAATTTTAATTTTTAAAAAAATTTTTTAGAGATTTTATTTATTTATTTTAGAGGGGGGAGAGCAGAGAGGGAGAGTGAGGGAGAAGCAGACTCCCCATTGAGCAGGGAGCCCAATGTGGGGTTCAAATCCAGGACCCTGAGATCATGACCTGACCCAAAGGCAGATGCTTAACCAACTGAGCCACCCAGACACCCCTCCCCCCAAATTTTTGAATAAGAATTGGAATAGATTATATTAGCAGATGTAAATGAAAAAAAGACAATATGGTGTGACAGAATACGAAAAGTCAGGAAATAGAATCCATGCTCAGAGGCATTAAAGAGGACCAAGAATACAATCACATATGATAATTACCATCACTCACCATGACAATGGAATCATAAACTTTTTTGCACCAAACAACAAAGGAAAATACATATGGAAAGTAATCCTAAAGACTGACAGAGAATTAAACTATAAAAGTATAGAGGAAGATGGCAATGTTTTCCTTTTCAAATGAACAGATTTAAAAAAAATGAGAAGATTTAAATAATACTACCAACAAGCTCAACATAATAAATATTTACGTGGAAGACAATGTAACAAGCAAAGAAAGAATATTCTTTTCTTAGGGCAAATGGAAGATTTGCAAGAATTGCTCATGTACTTAGGCTCCAAGAAAACTTCAATAAATTCCACAAAACAGAGTTTAAGACCCACATGGCATGAATGTAATCCCAGATATAAGAAACTTAAAACTTCTTAACTGCTTGGATTTGAAACAGGTCTCCAAAAGAATCCCTGGAAAAGAGGAAGTTACAAAATCACAAAATATTTTTAAGGAAAAAGTAATGGGAAAAGAGCGCTTCACACAAGTCTTGGCATCAAACAAAAGCGTGCAAATAAATGAAGTCTATGGGATGTCAACGTCAACAAAAAGATGGGTGGAAACTAAGTATGGACATCAGTTAAGGGGAGGCTTGGTGGCAGGGCTGTCACTTGGTATTGCTTGAGGGGGAAAATTGTAGGGATAGTTGTCAAGGAGGTTCTAGGGAAAAAAAAGACCAGATTTTTAAAGCCGTCCTCAGAAGTGTTTAAAACAGCTCAAAAGAAGAAACATGAGAACTGTTGGAGGAGAGCCTGGAAGACCTGAAGCCACCTTGGAAATGCGGGTGAGATGACAGGTCGCCATAAAATGTTAGATCCCAGAATTCTGGGAACGACCCAAAACCGTTCATGGGCAAGGTTGTCATATCTCTCTGCATCTGCTGACTTGCTGTTTTTTCCAAAGCCTCCAGAGCATGACCACGAGATAGCAGAATGTTCGCAACCTTTTCCTCTCTCCTTTTCCTTCTTTTTAATGAACAGTGGGGCAGGGACGAGGGTAGGGTGAACAAAAGCAAGAAACAAACAAGAGAAGAGGCACCATGGGAGGCAGTGGGAGAAGGAGATGCTTCCGTTTTCCCAAAACAAATATGCCCTCCCTTCATTTGCTGAACGCTGCCGTGGGAGGACACTTCGGAAAGAAACTCTGCTTGGACGATTTCAATCTGCAGCAGTTTCTTCTTTGATATGACTGCCGCGGAGGCTCATTGTTGCGTCTGATAAAAGGTTGTTATTGGAACAAAAAAATGTGCTTTTTTCCCTTCCCATGTAATATGTAATAAAACTACTCTATGAAGTCTCAATGAACTCTCTCAATTGAGAAAAATACAGACAATTTTCATTATAAGTGAATGTCTCCAATTCATTCCTTTTCTATGGAAGGAAGACATGCGGCAGTAACTTACTGAGGCCACATTTCATAAGATATAATCTATTCCATTATTCTTGTGTATGTTTCATATGAAAAATGTTATGAAGTTTTCTCCCCTCACAAAAATACATATTCCCTTATCTCATTAAGCCCTATCTCACACAACACCCATTCCCCTGCTGCTGCCCAGTGGCCCCCCCCCCGCCCCCGCCCAAGGTCTCCCCAGATTGCATTGCTATTTTAAAGGTATAAAAGAAATGCATGCATTTCCTTCACACACACTCCATTATTCAATTTAAAATCTCAGGCAAGTCTGGATGAAATCCTGAGAATGAAATGAACCTGGATTTGGTTGACTGTGTGGTGAGATTTGGCATTATTTCCCAAATGCTCTGACGAGCGTTTCTTCGTTGTATGTAGAATGTCATCTTCGTTTTCATCGATTGCAGCATTTTAGCCCAGAGATGACCACATGCTGGTCAGAGCTGCCTGTTTTTCATTCCCATTCATCTAGTGCTGGGTACTTACATGAGAGAAGTAAGTCTGAGAGAGTATTATAGCCCTGAAAAGGCATTTTATCCAATACATTCGACATTTTTGTGCACTTGGATTTAGTGTTTGATTATAAAAGTAATGCATGCATATTTGTGAAAACTTTAGAGTACATAAACCAAAAATTAATGGTTTTCTACTGTCTCTCCTCTCCCAGTCAATTCACTCCTACATATCCACTGTTAAAAGTTTGGCATGAGTCCTTTACACATACACGTGCACATGCACACACACACACACATAAATATTCATATATAATTTGTATGCTTTTCCTTCTAATAAAATAATATTGTACATGTTGATCTGCAAATAGAGTTTCTGCTTAGAATTTATGAATTTGTATGTCACAACCTGTAGATCTATTTCCTTTTTTTAAAATAGCTGTATAATTTTTTTGTGTTCACAATCAAAGCGGCAGTGAACGTCATTTTACATAAATATTTAACTCTTGGATCAACAAATATGTATTTTTTTTCAAATCTTGATAAAGTATGTATTTTGAAATGAGATAAAATTTTACTTTAAAAATGTTTAAAATGCCCTCTAAAATTACACCAACTTAACATTCTCTGTTACCTACTCTCCTAGCATTACCAATGAGTAAGGTTAAATTCTATTCTCCATGACTCACATAATATGGATTTCTTAGTGCCATAGGCAAAAAATGTGGACTGCCTCATATTAATAAGACTTGAAACCCTGTTGAAATGGATTTTAGTCATAGCTCTGCCCATTACTTACCTGCACATACGACCATGGATACGTTATGTAATCTCAGCGTCCATGTTGTTCTAGTGAAGGTAGGAGCACACGTCCTAGGTACTCATAGGATTGCAATAAATGTAAAAAGACAAACACACAGAGACTATGTAGTCAATTAAGAGTACAACCAAGGGGCACCTGGTGGTTCAGTCGGTGAAGCATCTGTCCTCAGCTCAGGTCATGATCCTAGAGTCCCAGGATCAAGTCCCACATCGGACTCCTTGCTCAGCGGGGAGTCTGCTTCTCCCTCTGCCCCTCACCCTGCTCTTGTGCTATCTCTCTCTCTCTCTCAAATAAATAAATAAATAAAATCTAAAAAAAAAAATAGTACAACTGAAAAGAAAAAAAAAAAAGCATCTAGCTACATGAAGCATACGTACCAACACACACATAGGAATGAGATAAAGCACGGAATTCTTGATCTCAAGTTTGTGAGTTTGAGCCCTGTGTTGGGTGTAGAGATTACTTAAAAATAAAATCTTAAAAAAAAAGACATATTTGCTCTAGATGTACTAATAATTAATATAGTGCCAACAATGCCGTGTTTTGTGAAAGAAATATATTTATATGTATATAACAAATCACAACACACACACGTGTGTGCATGTATATAAATTGAAGCCAAGCTACAATTAAGAACATTTTTATTTCACTCTTAATGATCTGGATTAACCTATAGAGACATAGTGGCATGGTTTAACCACATTTATGTTTTCATGCTAATACTAAGGTGCTGTAAATGTCAATCAATTAATATCATTCTTACATTCTTATATTTATTTTGAAAAATTTTAAAACGTGTGCAAGAGAAAAATGAGGTGCTTTCTTTGAGGAATCAAAAAAAAAATCATCAGGTTAGCTCTATTGTGTATAAGAAACTCAGTAGGTTTGGGAGACCACATAGCAGTCATATAATACTGGTAACTGATTATGTCGTGAATGTTGCTCAGCCCCATCACTGAAAATCAAGACATACCATAAGCCAGTATGTGATAGTCAGGTAGTCAACAAATGAGTTGTGAATTCCCATATGTGAACGTCAAGAAAAATGTATTTTCTTAGCAGCTTCCTTGAGAATCTGTTATTAATCTATATAGGGTAATAAGTCTGTGTTAATGACAATAGTAATAGCAAATGCTTTGGTAGCACTTACTGTAAGCCGTACACAGCTATGAACATTATATGTACATTAATTAATTTAATCTTCCTGAAGTTTCTTACAGGTGAGGGAAAATGAGACACAGAGAGGTTAAACAGTCTTCTCAATGTCACACAGTAAGTAAGCGAAAGTCTGGATTTAAACCCAAACTGAGGGGCTACAAGTCCTTGCTGTTATCCAGAACACTATATAATCTTTCTTCTGTGCCTTGACAGATAGGTTGATCCTTTCAACGTATAGGAGTTAGCTAGTACCAGTTTTTCAGAGAAGACAGACATACAAATGTTGGATAGAGACACAATTTAACTGCTTTCCAAGATAACAGTTGAATGGCTTTTTTGTTTTTACCTCACAATTCATTAATTAAGATAATCTTTAATATGAGGATGGATTTGCTAACTTAGTTATTAACGACAAATTAATTTTGTTTCTGGTGAATATATATGTGATATCAGAATCTATATCCTGATTAGAAAAATACAATAAAGGCTTGGAAGACCCATAGTTGAATTTGTGCAGAAAAACTGTCATAAAGAAGATGATTCATACAAAATTACAAAAAGCATTACTCATATGCTTAGAAATAGGGTCCTCTTACTTGGTATAGACACAAATCTGGAACTGTGTGTGAGGCTTATCCATGTTAATTTCCTAATGTACCCCGCAGATTCTCCTATTAGAGTCAAGACATTCAAGAATATCTTGTGAGTTAAGGTCACTCATATCATTATCACTTATCTTGGTAAGCTTCTTTAGAGTGTATTTTATTATGACCCATCAAAGATTGATTATTGAACCATCAGATAGGTGCTCTACCAATTAGCCAAATATGTCTCTCTAATCCATTTGCAGAACAGCAAACAATAGAGAATCAATATGCTAGGCATTATGGGTAAGCAGCAATGTCTTATTTATCTGTGTGGTCTCTGCTGTAGCACCAATTACAAGACTACATCATGAGTATTCACTCAGTAACAGCTGCCAAACTGCATTGTAAAAAGAGGAATTTAAGATATGATCCTGAGTTTCAGAGTGTTTATAATTTATGTGAAGAGACAAATTTAATGTATATGCAATAATATAAAGAAGAACTCAATGGGAAAGAAAGAGAGGCAGAGGAATGCATTTAGACAGTAAGTCCATTAAATTGCACCAAGTCACAACCAAACCAGCAAATAGCAAATCTCTCTAAGAATCCAGAAGGCCAAAGTGTAAGGCTTTCCCCCCAAAACTTCTTGTCTGAAATAAAGGAAACAGTGACCAGATGTGTAGATTTGAGTTCTTGAATCTTCCTCCTCTTGTAGAAATTAGGGAAGAAAAGCAAGTGTACAGAGACTGTGGTCTTAATCAGTGGCTCAGATCCTGTGACATGTTTCATCCTAAGCCACCCTGTCACCTGCGGCATCCCTTGTCAATTGACGCTCTCATGTTTCCCAGCTCCATCGACACACCATATATCTCTTAGGGTTAGTTCCTAACTCTTACTCTTTTCTCCTCATGCCATTGAAAAAATAAGTGACACTCACATGTTCACATATCCTAGGAAACAATCATGTTCAAGGTCAAAATCAAGTGAAATCACTTACATTTCTCTCTCTCTCTGTCCTCCTCCCTCCCCCAGTTATATAGTTGAGCCCCATGGGTTCTCCTTAGAGACTTTAGAGGAGTAATTTTTTCTGATTCCTTCTGTCACATATATAACAATTCATAGGCCCACAGATGTGTATTCAAATGTATGTATATATGTGAAAAGAAAGACAGTTTACTTGATGGTGTGTGTGAGAGAGAGAGAAAATTTTGGCATCAGATATGGTGTCAATTCAGGCATTTACATGATAATTCTAACTGAATGTCTGGAATATCTAAATAACGTTATCAGAGTTATGTAATTTACTTAGGTATCATTTCATTTTTTTAACGCTTAGACAAAGCCTGAGGATTAGAGTCACTTTCTGGCCAGAGAATTTTCTTCTGTGAGAGTTGTACAAACAGAATAAGGCCACCATCATCTTTACCTGTGAAGAAACTGTGGTCTAAAATAAGCAAGGACTTTTAAAAGGGAGAACATGGTGCTTGCAGATTTTGTTAGAACTTTGTGTTTCAGTCAACAACAACCTAGAGATATCAATTTCACCTGCGTACAAAAGAAGTTGTAATCCTTGTCTCCCCACCTTCCTTCCCTCCTTGCTCTCCCCTCATGCCCATCTTTACTCCAGTCTGCACATCTACAGAATAGACTGAGTTTGTCATTTGGGGAGGTCAGAAACTATGTTTCATTCATCCATCTTTGAATCTCCCCAGCTTGAAATACAACACATGTGTAATCAATGTGTACTAAATTATGCAGCCAAATGAAGACTTAGATAATCACATATAGCAATGGTTTTATGTGAAAATGCATTGGGAAGAGCTTAGGAGTTAGTACAGGGTTCCAGAGGACAAAGGGGCAGGAAGTCAAAAGATAACTGTGAGACCTTCATCCAGTCTAGTCTGATTCTTCACTTCACCCTCTGGGCTTGTGTTTGCTGAACCCATATATTCAACACACACCATCTCTTCTAATGCTAACAACTATACTGCAGGTAGGAATTACTGTCTACATTTTACTACCAACAAAGTGCCCAGTGGATGAATTGCACTCAATAAAAAGCATCCCTCTTATCCAGCCATTAAACAGTTTTCTATTTAATCCCAACTCAAAGCGATTCCTCTGCCCACACAGGATATATCTCAGATGTTGTTGGAATTCTTTGCGTTCCCAACCAGTATTGAAAATATCTTTTCTCACAGGTCCAAGAGGTTCCCCCACAAATAGAAAAATTGGCCTGACATCCCAGGGTTTTAAAGGCATGTTTCCCCATGACCCTTGATTGTGGCAGAGATATTGCATAGATACATGGATCGATGGAGAGAAATTTGCATATGCACAATATGGAAAGATGGCGAGAGATGGACAAAGATTTCTAAACAGTTCTTCCTACACCCATGTCCCAGTACGACTGTGGCTCTGGGTTAGATGTTTGCTTGTATTGCTCCTTGACTTCATACGTTTTCACATGAGTGGTTTAATTCATATTCGCATGATTTTGTTGGGTCAGAGAAGTAAAAGCTAAGGCAGTAAGTGACCCCACATTTCAATCTACTCCATCACTGTCCCTGGACAACTTAATTCAATTATTATTCCATTGCCGTAGTTAAACTTTACAGAAACTCTGAATTCACCCTGGAAATGCCAGAGTCTAGTTTTCTGTTTGAAAAACAAACTAAATCCAGCAAATTCAGGAGCATGTGATGTCCCCTTGGCTTTCATGGTTCATTATCCTACTAAACCTAATTGAGGCAGATGATTTTTATTACTCTTTATGACCAAAAGAATTGCATCTCTTCTTTGTTTCACTTTGTCGAAATGTACCTGGTAATTCAGTATTTCTGATGTGGAATTTAAAGAAAATTACTTATTTTTTCTTTTCCTGGATATGTCTCCTGAGCCAAAGGAAACAAAAGCAAAAAAAAACTACTGGGACCTCACCAAAATAACAAGTTTTTGCACAGAGAAGGAAACCATCAACAAAACAAAAAGGCAACCTATGGAATCTGAGAAGATATTTGCAAATGACATATCACATAAGGGATGAATATACAAAATATATAAAGACCTTATATAACTCAACACCAAAAATAATGATAATGATAATAATGATAATAATAATAATAAGATTAAAATGAGCAGAGGAAGTGAATAGATGTTTCTCCATAGAAGGCATACAGATGGCCAACAGATGCATGAAAAAATGTCAACATCATTTATCATCAGGAAAATGCAATTGAAAACAACAGTATAATGAGATATCGCTTCACACCTGTCAGAATGGTGAGAATAAAAAAGATGAGGGATGCCTGGGTGGCTCAGTGGCTTAAGCACCTGACTTCAGCTCAGGTCATGATCCCAGGGTCCTGGTATCGAGTCCCACATCGGTTTCCTTGTTTGGCAGGGAGTCTTCTTCTCCCCCTGCCTGTGCTCTCTCTCTCTCTCTCTCTCCCCCACTCTCTTTTTTTCTGACAAATAAATAAATAAAATCTTTAAAAAAGAAAAAAGACAAGAAATAACAAGTGTTGCCGAGGATGTGGAGGAAGGGGTGCACTGTTGGTGAGAATGTAAGCTGGTACAGCCACTCTGGAAAACAGTATGGAGTTTCCTCAAAAAGTTAAAAATAGAGCTACCATATGATCCAGTAGTTCCACTACTATGTAGGTACCCAAAGAAAACAAAAACGGTAATTCAAAAAGAAATATGCAACCCTATGTTTATTGCAGCATCATTTACAATAGCCAAAATTTGGAAGCCACCCAAGTGTCTATTGAGAGATGAATGGATAAAAAAAAAAAAAGAAAAAAGACATGGATATACATTAAAGACATATAGATATAGACAGAGAAAGACAAATACCATATGATCACACCTATATGTGGAATCTGAAAGAACAAAACAAATGAATAAAACGAAAAGCAGAAACAGACCCATAAATATAGAGAACAAATCGACGGTTGCCAGAGGAGAGGGGAGTGGAAGATACAGGCTTTCAGTTATGGAATGAGTGAGTCATGGGAATAAGATGCATAGCGTAGGGAGTATAGTCAATGACACTGTGATAGCCTTGCATGATGACAGAGGGTAGCTACATTTGTGGAGAGCATAGTATAATGTATAAACTTGTGGAGTGACTGCTGTACACCAGAAATTGACTGACATTGTGTGCCAACTAGACTTCAATATAAAAAATTAAGCAAAATGAACTGTTTAAGTATTGAACTTGTGTGAGAAAAACATGCAATAACCTAAGTGATATACATTTCATAGATTTTTACATACGACGTATGCTGGCTCCCTATATGTAGCCTTGTATTCCATACATATTAGTCTACTCCCAACTTATTTTCTGCTGCATATAGATTTATATTTAATAGACAGTAATATTTGTGAAGCACCAGATTTACATATCTGAAATTGCCTAATGATTTCAGATAAACATATCAAATATTTTATCCTTATTTTCTGGAAAAGCAAGAATTAAATTATTTGAGCAAATTAGCAATCTTCATCTTTGTAAAAGACCAGCCTTAAGTCCTTGTTTTTGTTTTTTTTTTAATTGTGACCTAGCTAAGCATTGTGAAAATAGCATAAAATTTTATGAGTTTTTAACATGGCTTCTATGATAAGACATTTATTTTCTTTCTGATGGTATAAGATAAAGTACATTTATTAATAGCATTCATCTTTACTTCTACATTTGAAAATATGTAAACCTTAGCACATAACTGGAATTTCTTCTGTAACCCCTATAATGTTAGCTAAAGAGACTTGCATTTTCCATCACTGAAAAACCATTCGTAAGTTGTTGACTTTTCTTGTTTGTTATCTTATAATCTTACCTCCCTTCAAAAAACTTAATATAGCTTAGTGATTTGGCATAAAGCATAGCTATAAAAATACCATACAGCTACTTTACATTGATTTTTTTTCTCTCAAAAATCTGGTTAATTTTAGGGCCACAAATATTGAGCATATTATAGTAAAAAAAAAAAGTATCACAAAATATAAATGAATGGACCAATACTTAAGGAATGATATGTGTTGAGAAGCCTGTAATTCTCGGCAGGCACCAGGGACCAAATGCAATAACAGGAACGAGGAAGAAATTCTGTCTTTAGAAAAACAAATTATTCTAAAAATCTTAATCTGCCCACCATTTTAGTGCTTTGTGTGGTAAAATTGTCAGTAATCTAGTATCTACTGAATAGAGTGTTCTAGAAGTTTGTAAAAACTCTGATGGTGGTGAGTAGTGTGTGTATGAAAAATAATACTTGAATGCTTTAAGTCACTGAAAACCTGTCTCTTCCATAAAGATATCCTGGATATTTATATTAATTCTGAGATATATGAAGGATAATCCTTTCCTGATATTTATTTACGGCCATCTTTATTACATAATTTATATGTATTTCTGTTACTGACATATATCAAAAATATATATTTGTATGTGGACTCCAATTTTTATCATATCACTTTTAATTCTATAATTTTATCATTCCATATTAGCTTTTTAATGTAATTCATTCTTGTCTTCCATGAATATTTCTAGCATCTCTAATAACATTTCCATACATTAACCACATACATAAAACACCCCACTTTGGAATGATCCAAAAATAGCCACGACCGCTTCAAAGAGTTACTGCCTGATCAGGAAGACAGACTTTGGGTTAGGAAGGCAGTAATGCAATGTAGAATGTGTTTATGCCAACATAGGAAATATTCTATATATTCAGAAGGCAACATGATTCCTTGTATGAAAGATAAGCAGGAAATAAAGTGGCTTCTGATTTACAATTTAAAAAAGAATAAGAAGAATTTGGTCTGTAGAAATATTTATTTATTTTTTAAAGATTTTATTTATTTATTTGACAAAGATAGAGACAGCCAGCGAGAGAGGGAACACAAGCAGGGAGAGTGGGAGAGGAAGACAGGCTCATAGCGGAAGAGCCTGATGTGGGGCTCGATCCCGTAATGCTGGGATCACGCCCTGAGCCAAAGGCAGACGCTTAACCGCTGTGCCACCCAGGCGCCCCTGGTCTGTAGAAATATTTAAAATTTAGGTACCAAACAGATAAAACAGAAGCAATCCCAAGGTTAGACATTTAGATACCAGGCAGCAAATAATTTGATTTAAGAATTAGGTCTTAGTAAAGGGAGAGTAAGGGGATAGCATGCAGCAACTCAGAATGGGTGAGGTTTTAAAACTTCTTGAGTATGAAGATAAGCAATCTGGATTTATTTGAAGGTCGGCAGATAGCTAAGTGTTAGCTCTTTGTGCTTCTGCTGACTCCTTAGAGCTACCTGCTTTTTTGAGGGTAAAACTATACTTTTATACCTTCCATGAGGTTCGCACATAGCNACTATACTTTTATACCTTCCATGAGGTTCACACATAGCACTCATGTACTTGGGATCCAATAACTCTGACCTTCTTCCAGTGATGTAGCTAAAATGGCGGGGGTCTTAAGCATCCCGAACCCAAGGCTAGCACACAGTATTTAACAATAATTGTCGGTCAAACCTCCAGTAGTTGGTATGCCTGCCAAAGATTTATCTAAATATATCCAGCCACNTCTTAAGTATCCCGAACCCAAGGCTAGCACACAGTATTTAACAATAATTGTCGGGTCAAACCTCCAGTAGTTGGTATGCCTGCCAAAGATTTATCTAAATATATCCAGCCACTTTGCCCTACAAGTTAGCTTAGAGATCTTGATAGAGCTGGCTCTCTGGAAGATTGTTATTTCCCTTCTGACTTGCACAAAGCAGAATTTACTCTGAGAGTGGCCTTTCACCTACTATCTTGATATATCTACTTCTGAAACTAGGAAGTCAGTGACATGTAGAAATATGTTTTTCCCTTAAATGACAGTACGGCATTATTTAAAAATCAGAACAAAACAACTAAGTAGCCTTGCTCTTTATTTCTTATTTTATCTCTTTATCCATTCAATGTTAATTGAACATCTGCATATACATTTAGATGACCGGAGGACCAAAAAGAATATGCTGGCCTCCAGGAGCTCCAGTCTGATAGACAGTAGACTGGATGAAATAGTTATAATAAATTGCTAGCAGTGCCAAAACAGATACAAAATACTCGCCAAAAGCCCAAAGAAAGTAGTTCCTATTTCTCACTGCACACGTTTTGTATTTTATCGAATGCTTATCCAATACCTTTTAATTTTTTTCCTGTTTTTTTTTCTTTCTTTTCTTTTCTTTTTTTTAATGATAATACTAATCAGGTCAAAGCATTCATTCATATAAACTCCCTAATCTCCGAGTTAGTAGGGCAACAGCAATAGGCTTTATAACCATGCTGGTTCAAAGCCCTCTCTGTTACATTGTAAGGTCAAGCAGGGATTCAAAAGGAAACCTATGTTTTCTATGCCCGGCCCCCAACTTTTCCTCTCTGTCTAGGAGATTTTACACACTGTGTGGTCTGTTGCCTTGGAGAAGTAAATTATGATGGGCATATGCATCAGACAAGAAAAGTTTGGGTTTGCTAGCAACCTGCATTGTGAATTCTGACTGCCGGTGCCTACACTATTAGACACAGTAGTTTATAAACTGTTACCATGCGTTTGATGCAGATTTAACATAAATTATTATTTTAATGTCTGAGTCCTTATAAAGTCTAACTTACAATTAGCAACCCTAAAGCAACAAGAATTTAAGTGACTTTCCCTAGGTCAAAAGGAAGTCTTCATGAAAGTAGAATTCAAAATCTTAATTCCTCTATCAGAAAATGAAGTGAAACTCTGAAAATTTCCAAGACATTCCCTTGTATGTATTTCCCTACAGACGAGGTTTTTGTTTGTTTGTTTGTTTTAAATTTTATTAAACTGCAGGAAGAATTTGAGTTAGGACTATAATCTTTTGCTTACTCCACTTGAGCGATCCCTAGAATTGGCAAATTCCTAACCTTATGATTTTTCTTTTCTCATTGACCCTATTTGTGTGGGTCTAACACACCTTTCCACAGTTAAAAAGATAACAGAACTACAGAAGCTGACACACAGACTTGGAGAGATCCTTATCTCTCCTGTGGTAATATGATTCCACTGTGTGACCACCACTCCGGGAACCTTACCTCAAGCCCACATATCAACAAGATACTGGATCTTGAATAACAAATGAGAGAAATGAGAGTGAAAAGCAGAGAAAGCCTTCTCTTCAATAATAGAAAATTGCTCCTCTAGAGAGGCCTGCCCTCCGTGAGCCCAGGGGTCCCCTAACGGGCCATCCCCTTTAATTTTGAGAAAGGCTTTAGTTCACTGTTTCTCTCAGCCGTCAAGGTCACTTCAGAGAGACAGCCTGAGATCCCATGTTCTGGCTACACCTTTCTGCCTTGCCATTCTAGCCGAGTCATGGGGGCGAATGCTGCTCAGAATCCGATGGGCGGCCACGCAGGGGGGTCCCCACACCTTCCACTGTGTGATGGGCAGTTCAGGGAGTCTGTTCTCTCCTCTCAGCTCTTCTGTCTAATCTCTAACACTATTCTTTTTAACTTCCTTTTCTTTCCTGTTCTGAGAAGTTACGATTTGAGAGTGTGGAAATAGAGAAAAAGCACTCTCTGCAAAGGTTTACAGTATTTCATTGAGATTTTTCTGGGTGACTCATATGAAAGAGCAAGGAATTCATGTGCGGCATGGAGGCTCAAGTCAAAGCAAACTCAAATCCACGTCGTGGGGTAAAAATAAGAGTGCTCTATAGATTCTGGCTTGACAGCATACGATTAACATTATCACATTTCTCTATGAACAACTTAGTTCTTCAATTCAGTAATAAAATTAATTAGCTCTTTGAAGGAAAAGTGACTGTAGTACAGACCAAAGCATTAAAACTTTTTGAATTTTTCCAGTTAATTGAATTCCAATTTTCCAAACACACTCCATGCTTCCTATGGTAAGCTGGCATTTTATTATTAAGCAGTGTTAATACATGTACGTTCTAATCCAGAATTAATTTCCTTAACGTATCAGATTCCTGAGCATACTATCATTAATCTAATTAAAACAAAGCTAGCTTTAGGCATGAACCTGTATCATAAAAACGGGGTTTGGAGTGGATCATTTCTGTTTATGGATCACAGATCTGTTCGTGGCATTCCATGGACTGAAATTCTAATGAGATATCATTTCTTCCATGTTGTATTTCATGTTCCCTGAATCATTGAAATAATTTACAGTGTAGTTAAAGGACAGCCATACTAAATATTTTTTTTTAATGCAGGATCCTAGGAAAGTATACACAAGCACCTAATATGCAATGTCAAGGCAACAAAAATAATAGAGAGGAATATTTATTTGTAGTCACATGGTTAGCTTTTGATCTATGGTATACTGGATCCATATATTTTCTATGAAATTTCTCTATTCATACACAGATAGCCTTTCTACTACTAGTCCTGGTAGGTGGAATTCTTCCCCTTAAAATACATGGCAATTTTCACACCTTTTTTAGGAATTACTGAAAAGTATCATCCTATCAGGAATAGTTATGGAAGGATGGAAAAAATATGGCTAGAAAAACCAAATCAGTATCCTTGAGCCTTTATCCTCGTGTTCTCTCCTTTTGTCTCATGACATAAATATTACATAGCATCTCTTAGTTTTCACTGAGAATGTGAAGGTAAAAGATATGGTTTTAAGAAAAATAGTATTCCCAAAAGAAAGTACCAAGAAGCAATGGAAGCCCAGTCAAGGCAGGAGTCAGTAATTGGTTTCCAAACCCAACGTACGAAGTCATTGCAAATTGAGTGTATATGGCCATGAACAAGGGAGGTTGCCTCTAATGCCCAGTGCATTTGCAAAACATATTATGCCAGTTGTGTAAAGGGAAATTTAATATACATTAAACTTTTCTAATGAAAGCAGGTATAAAATCCATTTTTATTTTTTATAATGTATTTTTGTTGGGACAGAGAGAAGAGATTTAAAAAGAAAAGATGTGAAACTGGAAAAACGAAGCGATCATTTAAGAAGCTTTATCTTCCTTTAGACTCGTCATTTCCACTGAAGTGAAAATAAACGTGAGACATATGGTTCAGGTTAAGAGGTCACAGAAAAACAAATTTAAAGTCTTCAGGACGAAGTCTTCATGGCAAAAGGCTCGTTGAGTTCTACTGAATTCAAAATCCTAAAAAAAAGTGTTTTGAAAATCTGAAGGGGGCATAGAGGCAGATCGCTCAGGTCACAAAAAAACATGTTCCAGATTCCCGGTCACTGCCTGGATGTACAGAGGGGAAGGCGTTTCCGTCATTTCCTCCCAGACTACTGGAATTTTCTGTCTGCCAGTGCTGGTGGGGATCATCCAGGGGGTCAAATGGCTAGAGTCTGCGGAGCAGGAACAGTCTAGGGCAGTAGATGCTAGAGCCCCAGTCAGGCCTGACCGAGGGCTACGGTTAAGAATTTGGATTTTGCTCTGATTGCAACGGGAGTCCACTCTGGGTTTTAAGCTGGCAGGGGTTTTTGGAGAGCAACATGATTCATTTTGCATTTTAAGAATATGGATCTTGGTGCAATGGGAGAAGTCATTACAATGGGACAGGTTTGGAAGCTAAATGACCACTTAGTAATCTGCTCCATAGACCTGACCACAGATGCTGGTCCTCGGAACAGGCGACAGGGAGAAGGAAAGGGAGATGTGAGACTGGAAACACAGGGATGACTTCTGGATTGGACATAAGGGATGAGGACACAAGCGAATACAAAGATGAATCCTAGATTCCCGCTTGAGTTTCTGCCTCAGTGGTAATGCCGTTTACTGAGACGACAGTCATGTTGGGTAGGTGCACAGGTGTGAGGACTAAAAATCAAGGAATATGTTTGATGTGCTCATTGGAAATGACTATGGATAATAAAAGAACAGCTAATATTATCATGTGCCTTCCATGGGCCAGTCTGAGTTTTCATCTGTTTTAATTAACATATTTATACTTACAATAACTTTGCTACTAGTCCTATCCCCATTTTTCAGATTAGAAAAGCGAAACCTAAAAATGTGAAATGAAACACTCTAACGTCACACCACAAGGACATGGCGAAACCGGAATTCAAACCTGTGAGATCTGACTCCAGAATCCTTGTTTTTAAATATTTTATGTATACCACCTCTCCGTTTACCACATTATTTAGATAAGTAAACACTTCTATGTATGAGTTTGAAATTCAGAAGAGAAGGCTATGCTGCAGATATAAATTTAGGGGCCATAATTATGAGGCCAGTTTCAATGGAGCAATGACACAATGTGCATTCTGGGTGGAAAGACGAGGACATAGAGACAGCCGTGTCCACGGATAATCCAACAAGTTCATCTGGAAGGACAAAAAGGGAATGAGCTTTCCTGAAGGGCCATGGAAATTAGGGAGGTTTTGCATTGATTTTGTTATTGGTGTTTGTTTTTAAAATGGGCAGAGCATAATTTGTATGTGAACGAGAACAATTTAGTAGAATAGAAGAGGTTTGATCCAGAAGACAAAAATAATTGAAGGAGCAAACCACTCCAGACAGCTTGCAGATGGAGATAGGATTGAGGATTTCTGGGTAAGTTCAGATCTAATTGCTTTTACTTATTTATTTTAATGATGAAGGAGGCAAGTCCATAAATTGAGAGAATGGGGTGAAAGACAGATGGAATGAGATGAGAGGGAAAGGTAAAGAGATGAGAGGTCAGACTCTGTTTTGGCCCCACTCTCTTTAGGGGTGTGATTCAAGAGACCACAATTCTCTGAGATGTCATAGTGGTGATACAATCATATTCCACACAGTAAATACAGACACACAGACACCCTCACCCCGCCCCCCCCACACACCACAATATTACAGCATGGTGAGAAGCATGGTATATTGTCAACTGTATAATATACTGCAGAAAATTCAAAGAAATAATTTCTTAAAAGACTATCAAATTGTACTTTCAAAAGGGAGTGTTAATAACTTTTAACAATGCGGCTCTGGAAAATCAGGTTTTTCCTGCAGCTCTGAGTATGGTATCACTGGCTGAGAAATAAAAGGAAATTTCACATCAGAGAGTCCTTTCTTTTACTTTCCTCTTTCCAAAGATTTCTATCCCATGGAACAGAATGGATCCATTCGCTTCCCAGGATTTCCTGGAGAAGGCTTGCCTCAGCTCCCCAGTGTCTCTAAGAATAATGGTGTCCCACACGCTTTTATTCTCTAAATACATGTAGTTAGCTATCTTGGAATATCATTTGCAAAGATCT
>NC_048232.1:7974175-8183573 GCF_002007445.2 Ailuropoda melanoleuca | reverse complement strand
TAAAATTGTGCTCAGAAAAGTCCAGCAGCAGCTCCCTAAAACCTTGCGCGAGCGCACACACGCTTTTGTGTGTGTGTGTACGTGTGTATGTGTGTGTAAAATCTAAACTCTCCATAGTGACAAACAAGATCCTTCATAATTTGACCCTGCATACTATTTGGACCCACCTCTTGTCATTTCTCCCCACGTACCAGGCTCCAAATNTTGTCAACTATCACATCCTATGAATCTAAATACCCCTTTTCTCCAGCCCATGCTGCCACTTGAATTCAACACATATTTTATGACCACATGATAATTTCTTGCCTAATCTCCCTCCCTCAGCTAATTCTCTCCACTGCTTCTAGAGAGGTCCTTCTAACACATACGTAAAATTGTGCTCAGAAAAGTCCAGCAGCAGCTCCCTAAAACCTTGCGCGAGCGCACACACGCTTTTGTGTGTGTGTGCGTGTGTATGTGTGTGTAAAATCTAAACTCTCCATAGTGACAAACAAGATCCTTCATAATTTGACCCTGCATACTATTTGGACCCACCTCTTGTCATTTCTCCCCACGTACCAGGCTCCAAATATTACCGAGACACATGTTGTTTCCAAAATACATTATAGGTACTCAAACTTTCTTTCTTTTGTCCTTAATGTTCTCTCTACATAGAATGGCTTTTCCAACCTTATCTACCCAGAGGTTTTTAACTCAATGTCAAAGTCTCCATTCAAGTTTACCACCTTCGTTAGGCCTAAAATCCAAGTGAGATGCTATATTCACTATGTTCCCTTTGATTCTTTTACATTGCCCCATGACACCACTTAGCATGCTGTATTCCATTGGCCCTTCCTGTGTGTCTCCCAGACTAGATTCCATGTCCTTTGAGGTTAGGGGTTCCCAACCAGTACAAGTCTATGTCTACAATGTGATTATTATTCTCGAAGAACTTCTTCTCAAAGAAAGAATGAAGAAAAGAATGAATGAATGTCTTGACAAACCTGATTCCTTCTGAAATAGGATTTCTTCCCCTCTTTCTATGAGTTTTCAGTGACTAAAGATTGATTTCCAAGGCTCTACCTAGAGATTGGGCCCGTGGTCTCTGTTGTTAGAGACCTTTGTGAGGATAACCATCTGTCTTTCTAGATTTCTGCCTATTGATTTGTCCTTCAGACTCTTCCCGACTTCAGAAAAGCTAATTTAATAGGCAGCCAGTCTAAAAGGGCACCATACTTTCCCTATATTCACTTCTCAGGCTAGACTTCCAACTCCTCTCACTTCACCCAGCCCTAGGTAACTTCCCGTGTCTATTTCTCAGATGTGAGTGACTCCCCTGACCACTCTCTCTCACTACCACTGTTACTTATGCTCATCACTTTAACTGGGATTTTCATTCTACTGCGTCATAATTCTTTTGAACGGAAAATTGTCCAAAGAAGTGGTACTACTTGGAACACCCCCTAGCTGCTTCCATACTAATTCAGTGGGGAGAGAAGAAATGCTCTCATTTCTTCACTGCATCCCCCCGTCTCAAATGTAAGGATTCTTTCTTTGACTCCAAATACTTGCTTAGCCAGTTCTTGTGCTTTCTGTGATCATTTGTGGAATGACACCCTGGAACACAAGATGGAAGGTTTTCCAAACTGTTCTCTTGGAACAATGCCAAAAAGAGGGAGGGCAGTAGTCCATTAAAATAATATAGTGCTGTGCTATTTAGGCAAAAGTATCAATGCTGTACAAAGAAGCTAACTGGGTGTGAGGGTAGATAAACAAACTGAATCAAATGTCAAAGTTATATTTAGGGATAGAATTTTTAAATATACATCTATATTATTATTTTTGCTCCTGAAAGTAACATGTGGAATTAATCATTTGAATTACTATGACTAAGAGGAAAATAATCACAAATAGAGAGTAAGATGAGTTCCTTTAACCCCTTTTAGGAAGTTAAGAAAAATATTTCACAGATGCAGTGTAATAGAGTACATGTGGACTGGTAAATGCTAAATAATCAGGATTAGAAATCTGACATACACAATAGGCTGGTTTGACTTCTCAATTAATGGCTATAGGTATCATATGTGGACAACTATCTGAAGCATTAACACATGACATGAGATCCACTCATATGAAACAAAATTTCTGGCCGTTATCTCTGATGGTAACAGAAGCTGTAGGGATTTGTTATGCTGGGTGGACCCAGCATTTTTTTTTTTAAAGATTTTATTTATTTATTTGAGAGAGAGAGAGACAGCCAGCGAGAGAGGGAACACAAGCAGGGGGAGTGGGAGAGGAAGAAGCAGGCTCCCAGCAGAGGAGCCTGATGTGGGGCTTGATCCCATAACGCCAGGATCACGCCCTGAGCTGAAGGCGGACGCTCAACCGCTGTGCCACCCAGGCGCCCCCAGCATTTTTTNGGGCTCGATCCCATAACGCCAGGATCACGCCCTGAGCCGAAGGCGGACGCTCAACCGCTGTGCCACCCAGGCACCCCCAGCATTTTTAAAAAAGAATAAATAATTTAAAGAAATATTCTGGGAATGCCAAATTTCAGCTAACTCTGTGTGTGCGTGTGTCCATTTTTCTAAAATAAAAAATTTCCAACAACTGTTCCTATACCTGGTATTTGATTTAGTGGTGAGTAGAAACTGACTTTTCCCCCCTCCTTCTTTCTGTCCCTTCTTCCCCTCTTTTTTCTCCTTCCTTCTTTCCTTCCTTTCTTTTTCTTTCTTCCTTCCTTTCTCTTTTTTCTTTTCTTTCTTTCTTTCTTTCTTTCTTTCTTTCTTTCTTTCTTTCTCCTCTTTCTCTCTCTTTCTGTCTTTCTTTCTTTCTCCTTCCTTCCTTCCTTCCTTCCTTCCTTCCTTCCTTCCTTCCTTCCTTCCTTTATGAACTTCCCTGTCATGAAGTTCCTGATAAGTCTTTGGTGTCTTATATCTTAGGCAGGGCTTTCCCTAGTCAAAGATAACTTAATTCTAACCCTTTTGATTTTGTGGAAATAAATTTCATTCCATAGTAGAAACCACTGAAAAATAATTCTGGAGTAGTCTTAGAGTGAATGTTCGATTTTTTTTTTTCTTTATCTGCTGCCATTGCCCTGCTAAATTCTGGTATTACCCTGCTTAGCTCTATTAAAACTTAAGCCCAGTTTGATTGTTTTACCTAGTCATTCATGAAATGAAATCATCCCATTTATAGAAAATAGGATATATCAATCATTAGGCACATATAGATATTTTTCCCCCTGTAATATCAACCAGTAAATTACCACTGTACTTTGATAAGTTTATTTAGGATACATATCCATTTCTACAAATGTCAAGAATCAAAATGCAAATTTATATATTAATATGTACTTTAAAAAACTTATATAAGCAGAATTAGTATTAACTTTCTATCCAAAAAGCTGGATTTGAAAATACTTTTGCTTCTTTTCAAACTGTCTGCATATGCTGTGGAATAGTGAATTTCTGAGATCTTCTTTCAAAGACCAACGTGAAGAAGAACAAAGTATTGAAAGGCTTGTTTTCAAATTAGAAAAAAAGTATGTTGACTTTATAAATTAGAAAAAAAGTATAAGTTTTTTCTGAGTCTGAACTCTGTTCTAAATTTCTACCATAGATGTCTTTAGGTATTATGACTCAAGGTAAATGTTTGTCTTTTTCATAAGCTTTTTTGGCAAATATCCAGTACTGGATTCCATATTAATACAGAGAAGAAAGTTTGTGTTTGTTTGGGAGGACAGGTATTCGTTTCATGGAGCTCCAATTAGAACCTTAGGTAGAGATCATAAAATTTTGAAATGACTTTTTTTGACAAACTTCCAACACACTGTATATTAAAGGAAAGAATAATTTGACTTCAGGTATTTTTCAAAAATACGGACAGCAGTGTCAAATCTAAATATTCCCAAACATTAACTTTGTTTAAACATTCTAAAAAAATTAATGTCAATAAAATAAGAAAAACAAACTTTAATATTGTGGGTGGATATCTCTATCCATCTTTCTTTGTTAAATTCCAAATACTACTATTGCAATAAAAAATATTCATTTGCCAAAGAGGACTATTTTGGTAAGTACACAAAGACATTAATCTTTGGTGAGAAAGAAGTAAGAAGGCACGCAATTGACTTTGTGGGTAAAAAGGAATGAAACTTTCTTTTTCTTTTTTTTTTTTTTCCTGTGTAAGTGTTCCAATGACAAATTTTAAATGATGATAACTGTTCAGGAGGGGTCTGGTAATCTTTGCTCCCATACTTTGTCCCTTTAAACTATATTTCACAATGACATATCTTTAAAACTAGAATTCCAGCGGGAGTTAGTCTAAGTTTACTTATTTTTTTGTATTGAGCTCTTTCAATTGCCAGGCACTTCTTAGACTTACGTTAAAATAGATCAAATATGATAAACGGCCCTAATACTCTTCTTTAATAATTAAATTGTAATGAAATTGATTATGTGAATAAGTAAGGATTACAAAATCAATTTGCCTTTTTTTAAAAAAGATTTTATTTATTTATTTATTTGACAGAGAGAGAGCATAAGTAGGCGGAGCTACAGGGGGAGAGAGAGAAACAGGCTCTCCACTGAGCAGGGAGCCTGATGCAAGGCTCAATCCCAGGACCCTGGGATCATGACCTGAGCAGATACTTAGCTGACAAAGCCACCCAGGCACCCCTGCATTTAATATTTAAAACTGACTAGGTATTGTAAAACTTCAAAGTACATAGCAGATTTTTTAATTTAGACAATGTGATCTCATTTGAAATATGCTATTGCATTCATCATTTCATATGATCCATGACTTGACATTTGTGGTGGATATTAGCAGCTATGAGTTGTGCAGTCATCGTGTATATGTGTGGGTGGGTGAAAGCTGGAGCTTACTGCTCAATAAAGGATGTATGAATCATGTAATGCTACCTACCAAAGCTAAGTAGCATTTTTGGTGTATAACCCCAAACCATGATACCCTGGTAACTTTGGTTTACTATAATTTTCATAAGCTCATAAACAAAGAAGCATTGTTATACTGTCATTTTACGTCAGTGTTCAATGAACAGTTTGACCCAATTCTATTATTGTCAGAATATTCTTACTTGACTTCCTAGCTAACAACCACCAATGCTTTTGCAGACAACAAACAGTTTACGACACACAAGTGGAAAAAATTCAGAGGACAGAGTAAGGGGACAAAGAAAAGAAATAAGTGTTTCCAAGAGAGGATTTTAATTCAACGTGGGGGGTACAGCATTTTGGACAACTGTGAGACATGGAAGCGGAGATGTCAGGTCAGGAGTTGAATATATGGGTAGGAGGCTCTGTAGAGTGAGTGATGGGGGTGTGTTCAGAAGGTGAGCACAGAGAAATGCATAAGATTAGCCAGGGGGCGTGTAGATTGAAAAGAGAGAAGGTTATGGAAATGCCAAAATTTTAAGAGATAGTGAGAGAATCATTTAACCAAGGAGCCTATCACATCTTTTCGTAACATGACTTAGTCCTCATTCATCGGACTTAGCCAGATCTGAAATTAATGTTTTACAAGCCATGCTATAAAGTTCATGAAGAAGGGGATCGTGTGTGTCCGATCCAGGGCTATATTCTCAGTGCTCTGAATGGTGTCTGGCACATAGAAGAGCTTAGTAAGTGTTTCTGAATGAGTGAGCAAATTAATGAAGTTATAAATAAGTTTATGAATGATGAATGAGTGAATGAATGTCAAAATGGACTAACAGTCCCAACGAGGATGATGATATGTCTGTAGAATATGAAACATGAATTCCTAGGTGACTCGGCAAGAGAAATTTTGTTGACTTGTGAGGCATACAGTAATGGTCTGAGAATTGATGATTACTATGAGTAATAGTAATAATAATGTGTTGGAGGTGTTGATTTTAGACAGTTGAGAATTTTCACCTCCTCTAATAGTGGTCCATATGGCTATTTTATAATATGACAAAATGGTTACGTTGTACCTGCAATACTGAGCACACCAGAGTATGGGATGTAATTCTTATATGGTATGAGGAACTGTGCTATAAATTAGTACGAACCCAAGAGCCTCGGGTCAATGTGGCCAGCAATATCTTCGAGGTACAGTCTGTAAAATATTGATGCCTAGATGACAGTATTGTGCCTTGCTAACAAATCCATGAGGTTTGCCAATAAACCATTTTACAGATATGGAGAAAGAAGTATATAAAGTTACGGGATGACACTCAGAGGGCACACAACTCTTGTGGCTGAGTGACAATGTTTCATAATCATATCCTGATCCTAAATCCAATGTTCTTCCTACTATGTGATACCATCCCTAATAGATTGAAATAAAAAAGGAATTCGTTTTCTAGTCCCTCTGTGACTATGAACTAGACCAGTGATGCTTAATTTTTAAAGTATTCCATTTTTATAGGCACTAAAAAACATAATCATTGAATAGAATAAAATGAAGAGAAACCTAGATACTTTCATACCTACTTGATGTAATCATAATTATTTACCCACAGATACACAGTGATTTCTTATTTATACAGAGGATACAGCTATATTGCTTACTTTATCTATCTCCTTCTGTAATTTTCCACTGATTTACAAATTTCATCTTTAATGGAATGGAATTTTCTAATATAATCATTGTAATAAACAGCTATTTCAATAATTTACTTTATGAAGCTGTGACGTTGGTTTTTGGCAATGATATTTACCTATTGTGGGTATCTGGATAGCAGAGATGATGTCTTTTTTTTTTTTTTTCAAAACATTATCTAAGGTACCTAGATATGTGTTTATTGAATTTAAGATTAACTGTTGGTCCAATTCAGTTTTGTTATAGAATTGAAGAGTTGCCCCTGCCTTCCTCTTATCATTCCTTCTTGCACATTTGGGGAATTGGTAACTTTTCTTTTCCTCATCTATCACTCTTTTGAAAAATAGAAGCAATGAATCCTTCCATGAATCTGCTGAGATTTTTGTGAACAGGAGATATATATGCGGTAAATAGTGAAGAAAGATAAATTCAAGTTATTTGAAATATTTGAAAATCAGAGTTCCTTCATAATAATATGCTATTATTGCACAATAGTATGCTATTATAATATGTTTAGTTTATTTATATTTAATGACTATTAATATGGTTGGGTCTACCACCTTGTTCTTTGTTATCTACTCGTTCATCTGTCTTTTTCTTCTTTCTTTTGGATTAACTAACTAATATTCATGATTTCATTTTATTCCATTTGTTGGCTTAGTTTTTTTTTTTCTTTTTCTTTTAGGGTTTGTACAGACTTAACTTATCACAATCAATCTTTAAAAATATTATGCCATTTCAGGGGTGCCTGAGTGGCTCAGTCGGTCTTGATTTCAGCTCGGGTCATGATCTAGGGGCCATGAAATCCAGCCCTGTGTCAGGCTTCCCACTTAGCTCAGAGTCTGCTTGAGATTCTCTCTAAAATACTTTAAAAAAATGTTATACCATTTCACATATAATACAAGATAGTTACAACAATACACTTCTATTTCTTCCTTCCTGGTACTTGTGAAACTGTCATACCTTTGACTCCTACATATGTTATATACCTCCGTTATAGTGTTATTATTTTTGTTTTAAACAAGCAATTGATTTTAAAGAGATTTAAAAAAGGAAAAGAATGTATTAAACTTACCTGCATATTTACCATTTTTCTATTCCTGTGTCCCACTGTACTGATTGTCTTCTATACTGAATACTTTTGAGATTTTTCGCTTTATGGTTGGTTTTAAAGAATTTTAGCACGTGCCTCCGTGTACTTTCTTTCATGTATCCTATGTTTGGGGTTCATTGAGCCTCTTAGATTCATGAATCTATAATTTTCATTAAATTTGGAAAAATGTGGTCATTATTTCTTCAAATATATCTTTCTATTGCCATTCTCTCTCTTCTTCTTCACAGACTCCAAATACAGGTGCATTAAGTCACCTAGAATAGTCTACATTTTACTAAGTTTGTGTTTATTTTTTAATCCTTTTCTCTCTGTGTTTCACTTCAAGTTCACAAACATTTCTTTCTGCAGTGTCTAATATGTTCTTAATCCCATCTGTAATGGTTTCTGTCACTGCTATAACTAATTACCACAAACTTAGTCTCTTAAAACAGCACAAATTTATAATCTTACATTTTTGTACTTCTCAAGTCCAATACGGGTCCTCTAGGCTGAAAATGGAGGTGTTGGCCAGGCTGCATTCCTTTATGAAGGCTCTAGGAGACACGTGGTTTCTTTTCCTTTTGCAACTTCTACAGACCACAGGTATTCCTTTGCTTTTGGCCCCTTCTTCTTTGAAAGCCAGCAACTTAGCAAGCCTCTGGTCTGCCTTCACAGTCACATCTCTCCTCCAATATTCTCCTTCTGCCTGCCTCTTTCCTGTTTAAGGACCGCTGGGATCACGTTGGACCCACCCAGATAATCTAGGATAAACTCCCTCCCTTTAACTTAGTCCCCTCTGTAAACTCCTCTCTGTCGTGAGGTTACAAATTCACAAGCTCTGAGAACTGAGATGCGGACATCTTATGTTAATTTTTCAAGATTCTATTTATTTATTTATTTATTTATTTGACAGAGAGAGAGAGAGAGAGAGAGTAGCAGACGGAGAAAGACTCCCCGCTGAGCAGGGAGCCCAATGCAGGACTCAATCCTGGGACCCCAGGATCATGACCCGAGCTGAAGGCAGTTACTTAATGGACTGAGCCATCCAGGCACCCCAAGACGTGGACATCTTTAGGGAGCCATTATTTTGCACGCCGCACCATCCAATGTATTTTGTAACTTGTCATTTTCAGCCCTACAAGATTGATTTGGATCTTTTAAATACCTCTTATGTCTCTGCTTAAACACGCTCAGTCTATCCCCTGCCTTCCTAAACATATGAGATATAGTTACAATCACTGCTTTAATGACTTTATTTATTATCATCTGTGTCATTCCTAGTTCCTTTTCTACTGATTGACTTTTTCTTCATCCTCATATTGGACCATATTTTCCTGTTTTCTTGAATATCTGGTAATTTTGACTGGGCCCCAGGAGCTGTGGATTTTATCTTGTTTGATGCTAGATATTCATGTATTCTTACAAAAATACTGAGTTTTGGGAGCACTTAGGTGGCTCAGTCCATTGAGCGTCTGCCTTTGGCTCAGGTCATGATCCCAGGGTCCTGGGATTGAGCCCCGTGTCTGGCTCCCTGCTAAGCAGGGAGCCTGCTTCTCCCTCTCCCTCTGCCCCTTGCCCCAGCTCATGCTCTGTCTCTTTCTCTCTCTCAAAAATAAATAAATAAAATCTTTATTAAAAAAATACGGCTTTGTCCAGGGAAACAAGTAAGTCACTTGAAAACAGTTTGAACCTTTCAAGGCTTGCTTTGAACCTTTTTTAGGTGTACCAGAGAAGCCTAATTCTAGAACCAAATTGTTCCCCTCTATGGAGGTAAGACCTTTCTGAGTACTCTAACCAATGTCCTTTGAATTATAGAGTGTTTTCAGTATGTGTGACTGGAAGAAAAATGAGTAGTAGTAATAGTATTTTCGGTGTTTCTTCACCCACCTTTGGGTAGATGCCTCCCAGGCTTACACTGATCTGTTCCCTCAGGGAAACCTCCAGAGCTTTCTTGCTATGTGTGTCTCCCCATCATTCTCCCAAGAAGACCACCAGGCTCACCCATTTCCTCCTTCCTGCACAGCAGTCTGGAAGCTCTCACCAGTCATCTAGGTTAACCTTAGCNTAGGGTAACCTTAGCGCTCACTTCATTTGTTTCTTCTTTCTCATGAATCACTGTCCTGTGCTGCCTCGCATCTTTGTCTGAAAAAAACGGTTTCTCGTATTTTGTCTTTTTTTTTTTTTTTTTTTCCGTTCTTTCAGGCTGACTGGTAAACTTAGTCTCTGATACTGCATCTTGGCTGTAAGTAAAAGTCCTTCTGTCTTTTCATTCCAGTAGAAGGAAGCTCATTTTAAAGGTGCTTGACATACCATATCAAGGAACCCCCTAAAGGAAAGGGTAACTGTGTATATACTATTTAGTGTCTTATGAGGATTTGATCCTGCATTGTATAAATTTAATAACTTCACATATTGGTACAGATTTATTTTTTTAGTTATAAATTCAAACTAAAAAGGAATGGCTACCAGGATGATGATATGATGGAGAGCAATGTGTGGGATGGGAGTATTGATATTAGAAATATTTGGATGCTGTTACTTTAAAGAGAAGCAGTGCAGTTGACCTGTTTGGCGCCGGGGAAATAGGAAGGAGGGGCTGCGGGCGGACCGGTGCCAGGGAGCTGGGAATTAGGACAGCTGCCCTTTTTGTTTAAACTGCCACTGGCCTTGCCAACACATGTGAGCCTCTCACAAATCATGCAAATTTCAGGTTCTTTATGATGCCACCTTTGATTCATGCAGGCAGTGTGAGGGAGAGAAAACACTTGTGCATGCATGCGTGCGCGCACACACACACACACACATACACCCACACAATTGTAAGATTTGGCAAGGATTTTGCAGCTGCTAAATCATGTGAAAAGAGAGCATGGCTGCTCTCATGCCACTGAGCCTGATGGCCCAAGGAAAGTGGACACTTCACATTTCTCCTGCCAAAGAAAAGCAGAATTAGGGAAATGTATGACCTAGGTTGACCAGCTGTTCTGCCCCATTGGAGGCTCCTGGAAATCCTCTCCTTGGGGATGTCTTTCTCTGACCCTGGCAACACTCATTGATTTTCCTCTTCCAAATGCCTTTAGCACTTCGAGTCTGTCCCACACAGTTTAGGACACAGCTGGCTTGTCTTTTGTTGTTGTTGTTGTTGTTGTTGTTGTTGTTGTTTTGGTAGGTATTTCCTGTTGAGAAGTATTATGTCTTCAGTCAGATTGAGTGCTCCCTCAGGACAGGACTTCTGGGTAACATGTTTATGATGCCCCTGCACCCCAACTACCACCCTGATCATTGTTCTCCCACTTAAAGATGAGTGTTGGTTGTGTTCCAACAGGCTTGTCCCCTTTTTCCAGACGTGATCTGTGTATATACTAGTGACTCCTGCCTAATATCATCATATCATTATCATCACCATCATCATAGCATTTAGGGTGCTGGGGTAGAGGAGAAGGAAGTGACAAGGAGCCACAAATAAGCAGCCTGACAGCCTCTCCCTGACACTAGGTCATAAATCAGACTGCAGTGAAGGGAAAACTCAGCCCAATTCCCACCCTTCCTCTCTCCATTCCTTCCTGTCACATCCGCCTTTACCAGATCAAGTGTTTTATAGCCATGAATAGTCATTGTTAGGTAAGCATTTGGGCCACTTTCTTGTGGAGTCTGCACTTCAAGCAAGAGTTCAACACGAATCCAGTTTAGAAAGGGTCAGAATAAGCCCATGTGACTTCACAGTTAATTTGGAATCTGCACAATGAATGCCCAAAAATAAAAGGAAGCAAGTTGATTTGATTGAGGACAAGCCAGGTGATCCACATAAAGAAAAACATTTAGAAGGAAACTCTTAACCATCTCTCAAACTTGGAAAGGGGAGGAAAATCCCAAAAAGCACAAAAAAGAAAGAAAGAAAGAAAGAAAGAAAGGAAGAAAGAAAGAAAGAAGAAAGGAAGAGAAAGATCTTGTTCATTGGGTATAAAGTNGAAAGAAGAAAGAAAGAAAGAAAGAAAGAAAGAAAGAAAGAAAGAAAGAAAGAAAGAAAGAAGAAAGGAAGAGAAAGTTCTTGTTCATTGGGTATAAAGTTTCGGTTATGCAAGATGGATAAGTTCTAGAGGTCAGTTGTACAACATAGTGCTTATAGTGAAGAATGCTATATTGTGCACTTAAAAATTTGTTAAGGTAGATTTCATTGTAAGTGTTCTTACCATACACAAACACACACATACACACAAGAAAAAGAAAAAAAAAAAAACCACGAAGAGGCCTAAGGAAACTTTGGAAGGTGATAGATCTATTCCCTGGACTGTGGTGATGGTTTTGTGGAGGTATGCATATGCCCAAACCCAACAAATTGTGTTAAATATGTGCAGGTTTTTTCATATCGATTATACTTCAGTAAAGCTGTTAAAAATGTGTGTGTGTGTGTGTATAAAGATTTATAACATTTTATCATTTTAGTTTCAGAGAGCATGGAATGCCTTTCCAAAAAGCAGTAATCACCATAATAATCATTGTAATAATGAAAAATTGATCATTTAAAAGCATATTATTGCTTATTGTTAAGCATATTAATGATTACTCCGGACTTCACAGTGTTTATTTTTTCCTTTTTTCTTCTTGGATGTATAAATAAGGAGTGGTTGAGAGCAGAGGGAAGTACAAAAACACAGACTAAAAGGATGATAGCCACTCTTTCTGTTGCTATGTTTGTCCTTTTTCACACCACTGTCCTGATAGGGAGGGAGCTGTCTGTCTCTGCGAGTCTGTTAGAGGGACTCAAGAGATTCAGTTGCCTTGGAAATTTACCCCCATCCTGGTTGGAGCTGAGCAGTCAGCGGTCAATGCCTGGTTGCCACAATGTAGCAGCTGGAATTCATTCCTGGTCTTACTAATTGCTAATGGATTTTTTTTTTTTAATTTCATTCATTTTAAAACCAATTTTTGTACACATGAGCAGAGAATAACTNGCAGTCAGCGGTCAATGCCTGGTTGCCACAATGTAGCAGCTGGAATTCATTCCTGGTCTTACTAATTGCTAAAGGATTTTTTTTAAATTTCATTCATTTTAAAACCAATTTTTGTACACATGAGCAGAGAATAACGGTCTTTATTCATTCTTGATTGATCATAATGACCAAGCAAACATTATTGAGGTGTTTAGAAAGTAGTGCCTCTAACATGGCCCTGTGTTTTGGATCATACCACAGCTCCTCATATTTGCTCATGGTCTTTCAAAGGCATAGAAATTTGTTAACTTTTTAATAGAAAAAATTACTGATCAAAAACAAGGGAAAAGATCATCATAGCTAACTCTATTCAGTCGTCCCAAATTCAAGGTAATTCTAATGAATACTTAATCTCCATCCATCTGGGAATGAAATTTTAGATTTCAGTCATCTTAATAAACACTGATATATATATTTTTTGCCATTAAATTTATACCATTTGAAGCTCTAGCCTGATAGTTGCAGGTCAAGGTAGTATATATAATTAATTTAAATATTCCACTGAGAAAAGGCTGCTTTAATCTGTAGTGTCGGTTTCAAGTTTTTATCTTAGTCTTCATATAAAATCTGTGAGCGCCTTTCCCTCAGAAAATGCTTCCTGTTTGGAAGTTTGGAAACGCCGTCTTCTATTCAGGGTCTATGCACACAGCGCAGTAAAGTAAAAGGATCTGCACTCTGAAATGGGACCTTCCTCAGAATTTGTACTGTGTCTGTTTGGTCCTGAAACATGATTAGGTGGTGAATTATAAACTCTCCACTGTTCTCGACAAATACAGTGGTGTCGGAAAGGGCACCCATCATGCCTCTCGCTCCGAGCCCAGCAGGACTTCTGTCTGATGTAGGCTGTTGTGACTCCACGAGCAGTAACTTCAAAGCCGTCTTCCCCCCCGCTTATATTGGAGCGATCACCTTATCAGTGTCTGGAAGATTTCTTCTCCTGAAGCACAGCTGTTCAATAATCAACACAACGAAAAGTCATCTAACATTTCCTCTCATATATGCAACATACATATGCGGAGATGATTTTCCTTCTGCCCACCTGTGGTTTCATCCATCTGCAATGTAAAATATCTGTGGACACAGCCCCATCAGAGTCCCCATCTCGTCCCAAAGGCAGAACGTCTACAGTGCCATTTCATAAAATAATTCACCCCCTAGCTCATTTGCTTTCTGGAAAACACACACAATCATGAATTTACAAGTAGTTTTTTCAAGATTTTTGGAAATAATCCATGCCACTTTTTGTTTTAAAATGTAACTTTCAGCAGTTCTCTGTAATTTTGATCTCTGCTTTGACTTTTGCAACAAAAAGAAGCAATCTTTTGGGTTTATTTGTTGCGGTTGTGGTGGTAACAACATTTAACATGAATTAATAGAGACACAGTATCACACAGCAGATCTCTAGAACTTCTGCATTGTGTATAACTGAAAATTTACACCCGTTGAACACCAACTCCCCATTTCTTCCAACCACCAGCCTCTAGCAACCACCCTTCTACTGTCTGTTTCTATGAATTTAGCTCTTTTGGATACCTCACGTAAGTGGAATTATGTGTTCATCCCCCTCCTGTGCCTTAGTTCATTTAGTGTACTATCCTCCAGTTCATCCATGTTGGCACATGTGACAGGATTTCCTTCTTTTTTGTGGCTGAATAATATTCCATTGGATATATGTATCACATTTTACTTATCATCAGTCAATAGACATTTAGGTTGATTACATATCTTGGCTACTGTGAATAATGCTGCATTGAATGTGGGAGTGCAAATACCTCTTCAAGATCTTGATTTCAAGTTTTTGGGCACATACCCAGATGTGGCATTGCTGGAAGTAAGCAGTATTGCGTAGTGGAAATATTTCTCTGTGCTTTCTCTGAAAAACCTCAATCAGTTTACTGGAGAAACCATAGCTATTTGCTAAGTTTATTTTAAATTAGTAGTCTTATGTAATTATTTGGTGAACTATCAGGAGATTCAATATTAGAAGTAGACTATGGGGACAGTGCCCCAATAAAATAAAATGTTCATAATTCATTCCACTATTTCTTATTTGTACTTCTCTCTCTCTCTCTCTCTCCCTCTCTCTCCACAAGTATCACACTCACATATTTGGTTGCCCCAGTATGGCAAATATTTACATTTGACAATGGAACATAGCATAATGGTAACAATGAAAAAAATATTTAAGAAATATGAGCAAAAGAGGCACTGAAAACATCAGTTTACTGAAGTGAACTATGCCTTGTGTATAGCCTGTTAGCTAGGGTTAATTAACCATATCGATCCTTTTACCTCGTGAGAAACATTTATATATATGAATCATTAAGAGGTTTCTTCTTGGGACACCTGGGTGGCATAGTCGGTTAAGCCGGGGACTCGGTTTCAGCTCAGGTCATGAGCTCAGGGTTGTGAGATCAAGCCCTGCATCGGGCTCTGCGCTCAGCATGGAGTCTGCTTGAGATCCTCTCTCCCTCTGCCCTTTCCTACTGTGCTCTCTTTCTTTCTTTAAAATTAAATAAATAAATCTTAAAAAAAAAAGTTTCTTTTTGAAGATGACCTCTCAGACACACTTCTGTATCTTGAATAACTCCTGAAACCCCCATTATAATGATAGTAAAGGAATAAAGTTGATGTAGAAAAAAACTGAAAAAAGTATTTCATAGCATTTTCAGAACAATATGAGAAGGCACACACACCCGCAAAGAAAAAGAGCAAATCAAAGAGGATGGGGATGCCGTGAAAAAGGAGCTCATAGAAATTAAATCACCAAACAAAAGCTTCAGACACATATTTGGAAGATAAATGCAAGAAACTTAGAATAGGAAATAGAATCTGAGAATACAAGATGAGAGAGAGGAGATACAGATGAACTTTCCAGGAGACCCACTCTTACGCTACTAGGAATTCTAAAAAGAAAGCAGAGACAATGCATGTTTAAAAAATTATCAATGAAATAATAAATATTGCTAGAGCAGAAATTTGAATTGCAAGGTCCCAATGAACATCAATTTGGATGAGTTGAGTGGATTCTTATCATGTTACTGTGAACCAACTGGTAGACCACTGAGAAGGTCAATGATATTCAGCGGTACATCCTAATATATTACCCAGTAAGATTAGAAATAACTAGGTAAGGAAAGGAGGCCTATATTCACATATAACATAGAAAAATAGGATAATTAAAATATATAATATGCCTCAAAGTGGTAGTTTACATAAATATATCTATTGAAAATGCTCACCTTTACCTAGAACAGTGATTGACAGTTTATAGAAAACTTTAAAGAGAGTTGTAAGCACAACAAATCAATTTTTCTTATAATTCCTCATTATGAAACACTAAGATTTTCATGCATACACGCTTTATATTAAAAGTAGCAAAAAATTTCTTCAAATATATATAATATATATTATATAATGTATGTATATATCTATATATTATATATAACAAATGGAACACTGAATTTGGCAATAGCTTTTAAAATACATTCTGAAATTCAGTTTCTTCATCTGTAAAATGGACAGAATGATACCTATAACATATGGTGACTTTTGGAAATAATTGCACTAATATACACAAAGTGGGACAATGCCTGGCACAGAGTAATTGCTCAGTGAGTGTTAGGTATTATTAGGACACGGAAAAAGCAGTTGTAGAGATATGTGGTGGTAAAAAAACAGAACCTTAAAGCATGTAGACAAAAACAGAGTGCATGAAAACTGGCTGATTGTAAAGAACATGACCGGAGATGGTGGAGGACATAGTGTTTTTACCATTTAAGTCCTTTTGTACTATTTGTAAACATATTCATATATAGATAAAATTAAGTCTTTGAACAATCTACTTCCATTGTATTTATTTACTGATTCCGGATCTCTTAGGTCGGTATACAACATACAGTGAGTAAACATTTGTTGATGAATCGATTATGAAGGAATAATCTGGAGAATCTTAATTATCGATCACACTCTTACCATCGACTTTCAATATAAATTTCTACTACACTTTGAGCACTTAGATTAGCAAACTTTGCATACTGCCACAGAAGTTATTTTCTTCTTCACATCCATAATCAAAATGCTGAATTAGAAAAAAATAAAAATATGATCCATTCATGTCAGGCAACATGTTGTATTTTGTTTTGTTTCAGAATCTCAATCATCCTTCATTTTCTCCTCTCTTTTAGAAAGCTTTCTGTGGAAAAAAGAGTACATTACATGGCTGGAAATGTGATCATCATCTCGGGTCCTGCCAAATCCTGCCACCAGTTTCTGGTTTATCACTAGGCCACTTGCTAGTTTTGCACATGATTTGGGGAACTGAAGGTAAGGCTCTTCCAGTTACTCACCTCAAAGGAATATAGTGAAATTCTGCAACAGACCTCAGAGGGGAAGAAGTGAACTGGAGTCTTGTCTTTATTGTTTACCAAAGAGATCGAACTATAAGTTGGTGTCTTTCTTCTCATTGGAGATGGGTGCAGAGAGGATTTATTATTACTCGAAACAGTCCTTGTGGGCTTTCACTGAAATAAGCACACACAAGGGACTTGGAAATTGTCAGGTACTACCCCAACAGCAGTATTTAGCCCAGACCTAAAAGAAGCAATGCCAACTAGTATTCTGCTTGGAAAAGATATAGTAGTAAAATTTGAAATTAAAAGTCACAATAGCAATTATCATGCAATAACAAACCAAGACTATCCCATCTGTCATCTAATTGGTAGCAATGAATAATACGAAATATTAGTGAGACTGAAAAGTTCAAAGTTTTCATAAACTTGGTTAAGTAACCCATGTGGTATTTTGGCTACCCATAGTTAATCTTGTAGAGAAAACTAGAGGTCACATTCAATGAGTTTGGGGAGGAAACAGTAAGCATGAAGTAAACGTTGATTAACCTGTGCTTATTGATCCTGGAATTATAAAGAAAGCTTAGAAAAATTAACTCACTAAGGAATATTGTGTCTTTGTGATAATGCACATTGATGGGTACAGGGCACCTTAATGCAATGCATCTTTAAAAAGTATGGTTCCAGGCTACTATTTTTATAGATAAAATAAACGTATTGTGGCAACATCCTTAATCAGACTATATTCTAAGGACCTTGTCTTGAAGGATAATTTTGAACGACAAAATGAGCGGGGGAAAAGAAAAAAAAACTGGTCTTGCACAAAAAATAAAATCACAGTTTGCTACCTGTTCTTCCACCCAAAAAGGAAAAAGCATTCCTGCATTTAACCTGTATCTTCGATTATGTTCCTGAATGATACTCGGGGTTTTGCTGCAACATCCGCCAAATCAAACTTTTAACTATTTACAGTTTTCTTTCCCCACCTTGAAACCGCAATAAGGACTCTTTTCCTGGGGGTCGGAGAGAGAGGTGAGGCTATAAAAGCTATCTTAAAATGAGCATTTATTTATGCTGTTTTTATTGAACCTAGAAAAGGTTGGAAGTGTTGAAAACTATTCAGGACCTCATGCCATCTGCTCTTATTTCATATGTTCCCTCATATGAGTTGGAACAAAGGAGTGGGCTGGATGGAATTAAAGAATGTATATATAAAAAAAAAAGAAAGTAGTGATCAAACGGTACTGATAAGGCAAGCCAGTGTGCTCCTGGGTGATGTGTGTATTCAACTCCAGCCTGACTGCTCTTATGCTAATACAGCCAATTTCCTCTTTTATTTCATTTCTGGAGCCTGAATCTGTGATCTCTGATAAGGTTCCCAAGGATACCGCCTTCACTCACAAACCAGGAGGGGGAAGGGGAGTGGGTGATGGAGATGTGTAACTCGGGGAGAGCACTAGTGGATGAATAATTTAAAGCACCGCCCGGAGATTTGAGGCAAAATGCAGAGATAAGACACACCACCGGGTCTTCTCTGTTTATTCAGAGCTTCATCTTCCAATGACAGCTGACCTCCAAGGTCAAGGGTATGATGGGAAATGGAACCAACAGTGGGAAAAGGTACTGCGCATCCCAGAAGAAAGTCATGATTTACTTTGTGTCAAATGAAACATTGATCTTTTTATTTAACTACTTTTTTGTTGCTCTCCATCGATGGAAAACCTGTGATTGAGGGAACTTTGCATAAACCGCAATATATCCCCGTGATGTGGAGACACTCCCCTGAGCTCTTTCTCAGCTTGACATGTTTTAACGCTCTGTTTAATAAGGGAATCTTTAAGGTCAGAGTCAACTAGGATTGAGGACCGAAAGTGGACATGACTTAAGACCCCGAGTGACAAACACAATATCTGGATTCTAAAGCAGTTTGATCTGTAGTTTCTCTTGGGCAAACACTATATTTCCTTAGCTTCCTACCTTTTTAACTTTGCACCAAAAGAGGCTCCGCGTTTTCCCCTCATTACATTTTTCTGGAGCCTCACATAATGCCTTTTGCGGCATAACACAACATTACATACGTTGGACCTAATCAAATCTTTCTGTTCTTACTAGTTGACTGCCTAAATCCCTGAATCTAATAACTCCTTGCAGTTGGGAAAATTTGCAGCCATTTGTCCTGGCTGAAAGCACGTTGTTAGTTTTAGGATCTGACAAATTCTGACAGTAAGACACGCACCTACGAAAACCCTGCCCCCCATTATCAAAACCGTCTGCTCCGTCGTTCCTATTCGTTTCAATAGAATACGACCATGACCTCTGCGGGGAGAGAGGCAATGTCAAATGTTTCCAAGGGCTGGTTTACATTTCCCTCATCGTCTTAAACTGCTGTTTCTGCTTTCCTCTGTTTGACTGTTACCCATGTTTTCATTCCTGAGCAATCATACCTTTTATCTTTTTTAGATAAACATGAAAACATACTAAGGTCACTGCTGGGTGAGAGGTAAGATGTGCGTGACTGCCACCCAGCCTTACTGAGACTTTTTCCCCCCTCTCCCTTCCTTGACAAACACTCCTTGAGGGTTCCAGTGGAGTGAGACAAGTTACAAGCATGATTCACAGGCTGGCCGCACTCAGTGCCCGTACAGGTTGTCCTTCCAAGGGCCCCATTAGCGTGACGCCAGCCTGCTTGGTTTTCAGCACGCACTTTGCCCGTGTCCCCCTTTCTTTCTTTCTTTCTTTTTTTTATTTCAGCATTCTTCTTTTTATATTTAGAACCTATCAAGGCAAAATGCAAGGTATGCTACCTTTTATTGCTTCCTGGGTGCATTGCATGCCTTTCTGCCAAGGCTTAAAAGAAAACCATCCCCATTATTCTTGGCCTGGCCTTTTCTTTTTCTGCATCTCCTGCCCCCCCTTTTTCTTTTCTTTTCTTTTCTTTTCTTTTCTTTTCTTTTCTTTTCTTTTCTTGTTTTTGAGTAGTAGGAAGAGCAATGGGAGAGCACACACACAATCTGGAACCCAAGCTAACGTGAACCTCAGAGCCTCTGATCAAAGTGGGCCTTGGACCATTGGCATAAATGAAGCTAAAACACAGGCTTTCTGCTGCTGATGGCATGTGGACCTTCCGGCTAGCCCCATGCAGCCCTCTTTCATTGACCTAGAAATCAGATACACGATTTCATTTTGACATTGATGATCATTTTTAAAACACCAAGGTTGAACTTTGATGAACCTCTCATGAAAACAGCAAGCGAGTCCCTCACTACATGCCCCTTTCCTACAGATTGCAGTCATATTAGCTTTTATATTTCAACACGTTTCACATTATTGTAATCACTTACAATAAACCGATGAGAAAAGTGCCCTTTTGCTAGATGATATTTACTGTATTTTGTTCCTAAAACGTAGAGCACAATATTGCAGTGGGCTAAATATCACATAGATCCCCATGATAACGTCGTATCCATTGGATTCTAAGAAGGGATTTGGTTTTTAAAGTTACTGGCATCCTAAGGGTGTGTTTCTACTCTTTTTTGTTCCCAAACTATCATTGTATATAATTTCTTTAATTTTTCATCTTTCAAGTAGCTATTGCTCAAATACAGAAGTTCAAGTTTTCAATTAAAAGTCATATTCAAATTGAAAGGGGACATCAAAAATAATAAAGTTAGAAGCATAAATAAACAAAACTATAAGGAAGAGAATCTTCAGCCAAGAGACTCTTCTTCTCAAGTCAGTTTTTAGAAAATAGATTTCCTGTTCAAAACAATAATTAGGACTTTGTCCATTTTCATAAATGTATCTATGGTAATTATAACAAAGTAGACTTGGGGCAGACATTAAAGATACCCTAGTACAAACTTTTTAAGAGAAATTAGTGATGAGGTTCATACTGAAACCTTCATCTCCAGCTAGCCCAGTGGTCCCTCCATCCATTCTCAAATTACTTTCGTGAATAAGATTTAGTGAAAAACTACCAATTATCCCACCTTGGATCTGAAACAAGGCCAGAGTTCATTCATGTTCTTAGACCCTTCAAATCTAGAAAAAACTCAACTGCTCCATTAAAAGCCCAACTTTGAAACATTTCGGCCACATAATTCAGTGCACAGGTATGGGTCTCTGATAAATTACCAATGCATTAAACCTTTACCTTTTCTTTGTTTTCCTTTTAAACTGTGTCAGTTCAAAAATAATGTATTTGAACAACAATAACAGTTAATGTTGCCGATGAGTGAGTGCCCTCATGTAGGAATGGGCACATGAGAGGAAAATGGGCGAAATTATCTTATAGAACTTATGAACAGACATCTATTTTTACCTATAGGTACTTGTTAATGCAAAATAATTAAATAAAAATAAAAGAAAGGAAAATGAATTTAAAATGGCTATGGGTATTATTGTTACAGAGAAGGCATTGAAAGTATATCAGCATGGATGAACTAAGTTCAAAAAACTTATCAATGAGAATTTAAGCCCCTAGAGAATACTGAGAATATTTCATTTAATTTATTTAAAATCTGAAGTCCCTGAGGCTCTGAGAAATTAAGGGACTTGCCCAGGACAGCACAGCTGGTTTGCAACCGAGTTGGAAACTGAATTCACATCCCCTCACTCTCTGATGCAAATGTACACGGGATCCCTATGTGGACCTTTCTCTATATTCCAGTGTCTGAAGATAGAAATGGATATTTTCCCTGCATTTTTCCTGCAAAGGCCTTTTTCTGCAATGGTGTTTCAACATTCATTGAGTCTGATAATCTGTGCATGCCTCCGATTGTCATAATCCCTCTTTTCTAGCCCCAAGTCAATGATCCTAAAGCAGGATAATATGTAACTTTCAGTTTTAACAAGATGTTTCCCTATAACTTGGTATTATAAAGTCTTTGAATTTGTCTGTGGGTATATATTTTTTAAGTTAAAATTTAAGTTAAGTTTGGATATATCTGAATTATTAAAAAAGAACAAACACCGATCAAAATCAAGCACACAAACAAGCATCAAGCCTGTATTCTCCTTTGCTGTATGATTTGGTAACACCTACACATCACTATATGTCTCTGATTTCTGACACGCTTTAGCTATGGATTCAGATTTACTTAGGGCCATCAGCTGCTGTCGAGAAGATTCTTGGACATCCCATGAAGCCTCATTTGTAGGTTTCTTATGACAGAGGCAAATTTTACTGAGTAATGGTGCAAAGCACTTTACTCCACCTATGGGAATATTGGCAATAGGGTGTTCAGTCATTAAATTAAAGAGAACCACATTCCTCTCGGCTCTTTCCTGTGGAAATGAATCTGGCCGTCTGTGTCATACCCTGTTTCACTTCCCTTGGGTGAATTAATCCATACCGAAAACCAACTCTGTGGGGGTTGTTTCCCTCTTATCTCTACTGTTTGGATTTTGTTTCAGATTTGGGAAATTGGTTTGATCTAAGAGCTTAACTTTCAAGGTCACTTTTTCTTTCTACAGTATTCAACATTGCTAAAACATCAATCATGGTGCACAGTTTGCTTAAAATCTATAGTTCCTTATTGATATTAATGCATTTTGATCACTTGTTATATGTTAGCATTATAGACTATTACCTGCATATAGTTTTATGAAACATTATTCCACACACAATTTAGGACTGAATTTATGTCTTAGTTCATTTTTTGACAAATCTAAAAAAAAAATAGTCTGTACCATTTTGTTCTTTGTACACTTCATCTAGTTTTTACATTTAGATTTACTTGTATGGTATGTGTTAGTTAAAACAGTGATTTTAGAGGTCAGTGAAGCTGGGAAAGCATGTATTAAATTCTGGGGTTTTTTTGTATATGTTCACTCAGTTGAACTATTCCACATATAGCCAACTTCTTTCTCTCAAAGAAAAAAATTTAAAATAAACATTTTTTTCTGTCAGATTTGATCAGTTTCCTTCTTTAACTAGTCCTTTTGTGATACACATTTGTAAAGAAGAGACTAGCAGATGTTCATGGCTTTATTACTTAAAATCAAAAAATAATTATACTTCCTTTAAACATAAATGCACATTATATTTTTCAGAACCAAGTCTTTGTAAGTTAAAATCAAGCTAGTAACTAAAACTGTAGCCTTCCATGAGTAGACATTTCCAGTCTTTTTTTTTTTTCTTCATCTTTGGAAGGCATAACTTTAGAGAAATGTTTTTAATCTACTTTTTCTTTATTTTAAAGCAAGTATGTTACAGCCACTTTTCATGAAATAGTATGAAAATGTGTCTTTCCATCTAGTTTCGGAAGAGTCTAAGAAGGCAACACCTCGACATGCCTTAACTATGACCTTAGTCGTGTTTCTCTTCATGATACCATTTCTAAATTTGTGAATCACATGACTCTTCCTATTTTTCCGAGAGAAAATGTGTTAGTGCTGGTCAAGGCTAACAAGCTGGATGTGCATTTTTGGGGGGTCCTGTCCGTTCTTACTTGGGAAATAATAATCCCCTGGGTCTGTGTGGGTTCCGTGACTAGGACTCATGTTTCATACTCACCGGCCTACCCAAACCATCACCTGCTCCTCAGACTCACATTTGGATGCTTGGGTTTTACACAAGAAAGATTCACAAAACTCAAGTGATACACTGATCAGAAGTAGAACTTGGTCTAAGAAAATATTAGTTTGCTCATCAGTTAGGAAAAACACATGAGAGATTAGGAAAACTGATTTTAAATTTACCAGATAACATTTATTGAGTCTAAATTAAATAGTGCTGGGTGGTTTTTTTTTTTTTTGAGTGTTTTAAATATATTTTCAAAACTACTCATACAAAACCTGTAAGATATTTTACAAGATGGTATCGTGTTTTTGGACTAAAAGGAAAGTTTAGGTTTGCTAACCTTACAATCTGAGCTTTCCGAGGAAGATAACCATGAAGGGGGCTGTCATTGAAATAGTCAGTGCTACTTTGGACATACCTTTAGCAAATTGTCACTGTTTTATCTTGAAACATTACAGATAATTTCATGTAGCAACTGTTCTGACAAAATAAAACTATTTTGATAATATTTTCCCAAACTTGGTGTTGATCTACCTATGCCTTGGAGCAGTTAACTTTTGTGAGAACAGAAAATGTGAAAATTCCTACTTAGGTACTTATGAATAAGGAAATGCAGATCAAAACACTATAGTAGAAAACCAGAAAATATTTTCATAGCAAAATACTAAATGATAATTTTTGAAGCACTGAAATGTCACGTATTGACAAATAAAACAATTTTCATGATTTTCCCCTTTTTAAAACATCCGCAAAGAAGAAGTATGGTGAAGTCACACCTATAACCTTGCATTTTACGTAAGAAGACAGCAAAGGGAGAGACCGGGCTCGCCCTACGCGTATGTAACTGGGTATTTGCTAAAGCAATACAACTGTATTCAATGTGTTTTATTTGGAAAAGCCTTACCTGCCAAATTATAGAGTTAAACAACTAATTAGAAGATGAGAAAATAGAAGGAGATAGCATTTTAAAGACCAAACATTTAAAATACAGAACGTGAGTGCCTAATTCAGGGTTTGTTTAAATGTTATGGATTCTAAGATTCTGAACTAATATAAAGGGCATAAAATGCTAGATATTAAAAAGAACACTAATAATAAGAAAATGTTGACCAATATTACTTTCATCCTTTTTCTCTGTACCGGTGTTTTTTTTTTTTACACACCCTAGTGCCTTATTGAGTCGGTGTCATATCCTGTGTCATTGCATGATACCTTTTTTTTTATTTGGTTGCACGGGATGCAAGACTGACATTCTGATTGCACAGAGAAGATAGGGATTCATAACAAAGGGCTCAAAATTAGGGTGTTTTTCCCCCTATCAGTATTGCAATTACAGATGACACTCGGTTTTCAGAACAAAATTATCTGTAGTTTAATTTGATTCTGTAACATGTTTAGAGGCTGAAATTTAAGTTCACTGATAAAGTAACTTCTTGTGAATGAAACTTCAAGAGATGAGGAGAGATAAAGTGCCCAGAACAATATCAACACAGAGCAGGTACGACTGACATAGATCTTAGGGTGGAACAGAGACAGGGGCGAGGAACTATTTTCAAGTCTCTTCCTTGGGATCTCACTCCCTTTTCTTAACATAGCATTGGCCATATTTTCATGCTTATGTGGTAATGCATTTGTGTTTGTTCAGAACAAATTTTAATGATGGCACCTTAAGGTAATGGTGTAGCCCATTATTCTTCACTACTAATTATGGAAAGATGGATTGCAGAAGCAGGTGGAGAAAGCCAGGTGGGATTCGAGTGCCTCAATAATTCTATGCTAATTGAATAGCTAAACTCTGACCCTCAGATCTGTCAAGAAAGGACAAAGTGGACCATCAAGACTTCTTAGACCCTGAGCAGGAAAGCCCTTTGCACTGAGTCCTCAAAGGGCTGTGGATGTTGACGGAGAAAAGGTGGGAAGATGGTCAAACAATTGTCAAATAAGCCACTGCCTTTCTTTCTTTCTTTTCTCTAGATTCTGGCCTTTAGGACTCTAGGAAATTTACCCTCATCTTGTCTATGAATAAACTGAATCCAACCATTACAAAGAAGAAAACAGCACTCTCAAAGGTATAGTGAATCTTCCTTTGATGCTGCTTTGATGTTGTTGTGTTTTTCGGCCTCCTAAAGCCACTTTACATTTGCACAGCGTTGTAGAGTGTTGAGGAGTGGTCATCGTCACACTTATCACGGTGATTTCCAAAACGTCTTTGTAAAACCCGGGAAGGTGATATAATAATTCCCACTTAGGGAATGGAAGCAGGCAGGCAACAGAAGCTTAGAAGATTAGGTCATTTCTCACAAGATTTTCTGACTCTGATCCAGTGCCTTTTCATTTCTCAGTTGTGTCCTTGACCAGATGATCTTGGCTTTCTCTATTTTCTGCCTTGGAGATCTTACCGCTTCCAAGCTCAGTCCTGGAAGGTCAATAGTCAGATACATTTGACCACACATTTAGTTATGTCACTTGTCCTACAAGTGTGCTGTGTAGACTGTAAGCATATTCAAACAGGTTTGTCTTATTTAACTTATATCTTCACCGGTACGTTGCAAACTATGGATATTCAATCTAAGTACTAGTACACACTGCTGCTCTACTCAGTGGTCATCATAAGATAAATGTGGGCCTTAAGAGGTTTAACTAGAGGGGCGCCTGGGTGGCTCGGTCATTAAGCGTCTGCTTTCGGCTCAAGGCGTGATCCCAGGGTTCTGGGATCAAGCCCGACATCGGGCTCCCTGCTCTGCTGGGAGCCTGCTTCTTCCTCTCCCACTCTCCTTGCTTCTGTTCCCTCTCTCGCTGGCTGTCTCTTTCTCTGTCAAATAAATAAATAAAGTCTTTAAAAAAAAAAAAAAGAGTTTTAACTAGACATGTCCACCAGGTAGGGTTTGTAACTGCAGAAGTTACCACGTCTTTCATGCTGTCATGAGTGTAGAGTGAGGGAGTATACTCAGACTTCAAAGGAGGTGAAACTGTATTTCCGAGTACAAACCAAGCTTAGGGTAACATTTTAAAAAAATGAGAACTTTAAGACTGTAGAAATCTTATGAATCCATTGTTAAGAAATAAGACATCCACAGCCAAATACATTTTTTAATGTCATGTTAGTCACCATACAGTACTTCATCAGCCAAATATATTTAAAACTGGAATTAGGGGCGCCTGGGTGGCACAGCGGTTAAGCGTCTGCCTTCGGCTCAGGGCCTGATCCTGGCGTTCTGGGATCGAGCCCCACATCAGGCTCCTCTGCTGTGAGCCTGCTTCTTCCTCTCCCACTCTCCCTGCTTGAGTTCCCTCTCTCGCTAGCTGTCTCTATCTCTGTCAAATAAATAAATAAAATCTTAAAAAATAAATAAATAAAAATAAAACTGGAATTTAAAAAAAAAGAAAAAGAAAAAGATGGGCCTTCAGGCTTTGGAGAACTGCAACTTACCACACAAAGAGGTAGGAGGTTAATATCCAACTGCTTGAATGGCCGCCTTCCTTACTACCATTCAAACTACACTTGCTTTGGTGTGCCTGGCTGGCTCAGTCCATACAGCGTATGACTCTACATTTCAGGGTTGTGAGTTCAAGCCCCACATTGGGTGTAGAGATTACTTAAAAATAAAATGTTAAAGAAAAGAAACGACACTTTTTTCAACCAGTTTTCTTTTACTCACATGATTCCTCCCTACCTTCCATATTTTTTTTTCCTTCCCTAATTCTTCACTGAAATTCAGCCTAAGACCCATCTCCTCCAACTGGCTTATCTTTTCTCACACATAGTTCATAGCAAACATTTTGTCACTTTGCATTCCTATGGCACTGATTAGTATTTATGCTGTACCCACTTCGTTCTGCCTCTGTGTTCAGTGTACCTCTTCTAGTCTACTTCCCCAGGGATTTCAGTTAATTTTTATTCCTAAAGACTTGGGTCAGCGTGATGGCTGGAGTAGACACTTCACAAATGCTTGATGGATTAATGCATGTGCACATGAATGGACCAATAAGGAGCAACCAGATAGAAGAATATTTGCATGGAGAAAAAAACGTGAAGAATCAAGTTGAAGCAATGAGTGTTATTAATTATCTCAGCACTGACTGGGTTGCATTAAGATGAGGAGGCTGGTGTGTGTTAGGATCTGGTAAAGGATTGTTTCCTAATTCAATATACGCATCAGCAGACGAGGAAGGAGACTCTGCTTAATTTGTGATGAAGTATTGAAAGGGACATGGCTGGATGTCTAAAGATAGGGAAATCCTGCTCTATGAACCCACAAACTCTTTAGTTTGCTTAAAAGGATTCGTGTTTTGGAGAAAGAGGTGTAGAAGGGACAAGGTTTCCACTTATATCTGGGGAGTTAAGTGTACAAAAAATAATTTCCAAACAGAGGAGTTTTATGCCCTCTTTTCGTGAATCCATTCAAAAGCAAGAGACAATTGCAAATTATTTCTACTGCAACTAACTACCCAACACTACCAATGCATGTTCCTATTATCAAAGAAAAGCATCAAGTTTACAAAAACAAAAAACAAAAAAACAGAGAGTGTTAAACATAGGGGTGGTTTGCGTTTGAGATGAGAAAGAAATAAAGCTAAAAGTTCATTTTCATCAGCTCCAGTATCTTCATCACTCATTCGTTAGTGGTCCTGTGTTAGGTCCCGTACAGAGTAAATGATGAAGCCATGACCCTCATTACTATGTGTTTATAATTAAAACATGAAACCAACAAGCTGATGCCAAGTTTGCAAAGTTAAACAGTGAACAAATACAAAAAGTAAAGTGCTTAAATGCATAAGTGCATTCTGGGCAATGATGATTGACACAGTAACAGCAGAAGTTGCATTTTTAGTTGGTGAGGTCAAGTGGAAATCACTACCTTTCTCCCCAGGAGTCGAGGAAAGTTGTATTTGTGGTTTGACACCTACTCCTGCCAGATGTCTAAGTAACTCCATGTGAAATCAGGGAAAAAAACTCCCTTCAAGAGATCTCCAAGATCTCAGTGGTGTGTAGTGGTCACTAGGAAGATTGGTGCAGGGAGGGAGGCAGGAAATCTCTCCTAAGTCATGGCAGGCAAAGGCTTTTCAGGTTGGGGGCTCCTGGACAGCCTGTGGCTTTTATCACTGGTCCATCCATACTCAGTGAAGGAAGCGCATACATTTTTGTAACTCCTCAAAGCAATTTCTCAAGATGCTGTGTTATATCCATTTCGTTTCAGAAGAGCATAATTGAATCTACATCTTTATCCTATGTCTTCTTTTCCCTGCCCTGCACCCAACCTCTTGTTGTTGGAGGATGGCTAAGATCTCAGTATTTCAAGATCTAAGTACACTTTTTTTTTTCTGATCAGAATAAAGCTCAACATCTACTGTTCTTAGTCAAGATCACTATGTCTTTTGGGCACAGTATGCTGGCCGTACTGGTTAACCGTATTAACTAAAACAAATTTCATTTCAATATAGATATAAACAGATCAGTCCAGTGTTAGTTTAACATATGAAGGATTATTCCAGTTTCCATTTAAATAGAAACACATTATGAGAAAGTCCACTTTTGAGCTATTAGTGAGGAAACATCAAAGTCCGAATACCACATTTGGAATGTAGTATATAAAAAACAGTTTTAATTTCTCAGAGAAACACCAATTCCCCCTTCTAGATCACATGCAACATCCTCTTATTTGGGTCCAGATCTTGTAAGAAAATTAAAGTGCCATACTGGGAATAGGCCATATCAGGAGAAATAGATGCAATGAATGTCTCCAGATAAAAAACAATTAAGGATATTAAATTGATTAAAGCAGATCAAAGGGAGTTAAAATAAAAGGGATAAAGAAAAACAGTATTCCCAAGGACAAATAATTTGGGAGTGAGTCATGATCGCCCTGGAGGGAGGAAAGTGGGTGGTTCCATGATAACAGAACTTGACATTGCCAAAACTCAAATGAATTTGCTGCACACTGTTCCAAATAAGTTAGAAATCTGACCTTGATGCTGCTTATTTCTCATGATATCCCAAAGTAGATGGGTGCTGTTATCTCTTGCCTCTCCCCCCGCCCGCTCTTTCTCTCTCTTACCCCCTGCCACACACAGACAGTGTTTCTAAGGCAAAAGGAAGTTGAAAGTCATACAGAAAGTTAGTGTAGGAAATGGGAATAGAATCCATGTCACAATGGAGACTAATCTCTGTCTACACTTAGAAAGATGGAGGGAACTTTCCTATTAGCAGTAGACACAGATTTTATTGTTAGTCCCACAGCCACATGAAATTGTCCCACAATGGGATGTTCAGAGACTACATGTCGATTATAAAGACTGGTCCACTCTTGATCAACAATGTCAATTTCCATCTGAAGTTCTCCACTATTATTAACGGGACATTAGTGGCCACTGGTGCCATTATTATTATTATTTGTGAGGGATTACTGCTGGGTAATGACCCAATTACACGAACAAGTGGCTATTGCCCACAGGAAGCTGGGTGAAAAGGGACTGCGTGAGAATCAAGAACGATCCCCTGGGCCCAGATCCAGCAGACATGGTGCAGCCTGGAAAGTGTCTTGTTCCAGTCACTGCTCTCCTGACCAGGAGTCCCTCCATGCCCCTTGCGCTACGGCCCCAAGGCGCGATATCTGTTCTGTGGAGCTCATGCTCCCTTGCAACCGGGACACGTTGTTCTATGGAGGTCTTCCATGTACCCTCCTGGTGTTAAGGTTGGTTGAATTTTGGTGTTTCAATGAGGCAGAGAGGGAATTCTAGACACTTGGGCTTTGTGGTCACATGCCCTCGGAGGAGAGGAGAATTGTTGCCCTAGTTTGTGCCTTTCAGATCTAGACAATATCCTTTAGGAGAAAAGCCATGATGACTTTAGAATCTATGTTTTTACATACTCATACTCTTGGGAGAAAGATTCTTTGTGCCGGAGAATGCCGTGGATATCATCAATGTGCACGTCAGTGGTAGAAATGCCTAGCAGTTACTTCGAGGGAAGTATGTTCTAATCTCACTATAAAATCTTCAGCTTTGCTCTGAACCACCTACGTGCAGTTAGTTAGCAAATATGTGTGTTTTTTTTTTTCAACCACCATTTCTTTGGCAATTCTTCCATAGAGTTACTTCCAGGGGGTACTTGGCACCCATTATAAACTGCAATTCTCTTGAGGTGAATATTTTCTCCAAATCACTTATGAAGAAATTGAAGCTTTAGAATATACAGCTAGTTCATGGAAAGAGTAGGGTTTAAACCCAGTGCCATCTTATTTCTTAAGGTGAGCTGCCCTTGAATGGGAGACATACGAGGAACCATATCAGAAGTGCCAGACTAAGTTTTTCTTGTGTTCTTGCACAAAATAAATGCCCCTTGCAATAATACTTCAATAATTTGAAATAACAAGACACACTGTTACCTCTCCACTCCGTAATTGTTCTTAGTCACACGCCTTGCCCTCCATCCATACTTCCTCCCTTGTCTTTTGCTCAGTACACCTTTCCCCAGCTGTCTTGAAATGTATTCACATTCAGCTGCTCTTCCCCTTAGTCGTACCACCCTTGACCTCTGGACCACCATGGACATAACTGTAGATGGAGAGATGTGATACATTTTGGTTAGTGCTAAGGACGAAATCTCAGTGAGCCAAGCTTCAGGGTTTGAAAACAGGTGCAGAGTCCGTCCCCTCATAGCGTCCTCAAGTCCCAGGATTCTCACGAACGCCCGAGGGCCAGTAGTGGTTTGTAATCTTTCTTCATGATCGACTTCAGTTTACACTTTATGCCCTTTTGCAAGAGATTGATTTATCAAATCCATGCAGCTCTTTGGCTCCATTCTTGCATAAATTGATTTAACTGATTGCTTTCCTAAAGTTTGAAGCTTGAGCAAGAAAGCCTCAAAAAGGTGTCTTTACGTCTTCATTATCTCTAATCCCTAAAAGAGGACCTGACCCGAGAACTTGCTTGGCAGATTTTGGTGACTGAATACATCATGCTGTCAGCCGTCTACCTCCAGTCCCTGTTCTGTTGTGGGATTCCTACAGAACCTTGCACTTTAGGGTTCTTGCATTCCATAGTCCTCCCCAACATGCCTACAAACTAAATCAGTGGAGCTATTCATATGTTCCAGCATCCACCCAGGTTTTAAGGTTTTCTGATTAAAAGCAATACACCACAGCCTCTTTCTGTGGTTTCCTAACTGACAGCCTCAGGAACTGACAAGGAGAGCCCCACTTCCTATTTTAAGGAAGCATCAGCTTTTCAGAGATATTGTAGTGAACCAACATCTTTACAGAAGCAAAAGGTTCAAGTGTTATTTTTTTGACAAATGCTTTTTTTAAATAAAAGTCCTCTTGAGGAGCTAAGGATGTATCAATACGTTTATAAACATTAATTGAATATAAATGTCTTTGGGAAAAGGAGAAGAGGGTAGAGGATTAATAAGGAGCAGGGAGGGGAGGGGAAGAAAATAGAGGTCTGCACCAGAAGTCACGAGATGGCGAATATCAAGTGGCATGTGTAGAATAGGAGGATGTCAGAAAAAGTCAGATAGTGCTGGAACAAGGCAGCCATCAGTAGACAGTGCTGAACGTTTAATTGTGCTATTACTACGACTACCATGATTACCCCACTGTTGCTATTAGTGCTTCTACCGCCACCACGGCGGCTGGCTAGCGTGAGGGCAAGCCCACTGCTCGGTACTATATTCGTCTTCTGTAATGCTCACGATGCCTGGATTATTAGCTGCATTTCGCAAAGGAGGTTTCCAGAGCTCTCCTAAAGTCACAAACCTAGTAAGCTATCAAGCTGGAATTTGAATCTAGTCTGTTCAAAAAGGGAGGGCTCTTTCTACTGCGCCAGAAAAATGACACAGGTGACATTTCCCTGGTGGCTAACGGCCTTTTTAACTTCATCTTCTATCTTATCAAAACTAACTTCAGAGAATAAGGCGATCAGTTGTATTCTGTAAATGTCTCAAAAACATGAGTCCATGGGGGGCCTCCGTTGCTCAGTCAGTTAAGCGACCCACTCTTGATTTAGGCTCAGGTCATGATCTCAGCGTTGTGAGATGGAGCCCTGCTACCAGCTCTACGCACTGGGCCTGGAGTCTGTTTGAGAGTCTCTCTCTCTGCCCCTCCCCCATCACTTGTGTGCTGTCTCTCTCTCTAAAACACTGTAATCCACGTGTATATTCAGATAATGAATCAACAAGTCTAAAGAACATAAGATTTAGAGTTGTCAGACTTGGGTTAAAAAATTCTAAACCTCACGTTATTTCAGGTAAAAGTCTCCATAGCCCCAGCTCCTGTATTTGTGCAGTGGGGCCAAATGCATTTGCTCTGCTGGCCACATGGGGGATTGTAAGGAAACAATGAAATCCCGTGTTTGAAACTGGTCTTGTATTGGACAGGGCTATGCGAGGTAATTTTGCACGGGCTTATTTAAAAATTTAATGACTAATTATGGGTTGAAAAGCTTTAACTTTATTTATTGAATTTCAGCCACAAATGAAGAGGTGAGGAAAATATCTTAGGTCAAAGGAGTCATTTCTGATACTTGGAACCAGAACAAGTAGGTATTTGCCTCTTCAAGGTATGCAGAAGTACAACTGTTAATTAGGCGGAACGAGAATGCCTGGAGCAAGGACTGGGGCGTTGTTATGTTCCAGTGCTCACACCCTGCTGGGTCGAAATGAGGCTGAGTCTGAGGGTGCCCCTTGCGGCCGCATGTGGTTGGGTGTCCTGAGGGCCAGCAGGTTGGTGCTCTGCTTCTTTAACTGAGAAACTGGGTAAGAACACAGCCGAGTTCTCTAACTGTTGACAGGACAAGAGCTGTGGAGGCTGTGGGAAGGGGAACTCGGAACACTAATAAATTAAAAGTGACTTTCAGAAGCATTTATAGTTAAGGACTCATCATTTTGGGGGCTTCAGTTCAGCAGATGAATCATGACTTAGGACATTAAAAAAAAAAAAGTGCAACCCATTTTCTTTGAATAAAGAGTATTTAGAACTACCCGCAGGATAGTGTCCACAGTGTTTTGGCTGCAGTCACTGGCTCCACGGAGACCCACAGATGCTCTTGCGACCCCAGGCACTAGTGCATACCTTATACACACTGGGATTGGGGGGGCAAGAGGGGGAGTAGTGTAATAAGCAGAATAGAAATAAACATCAAGAGAACAACAACAACAAAAAAGGCGATCTTGAAAACTCTCAAGGTAGGTGAGTGTGAGCATGATATCCCAGTGGCGATTTCACCAAATTGTCACACTACCTTTAGGTTACAAGAGCATAGTCTCATTTATAATCTGTGAATCCAACAGAGGAATGCCAACAGAGGAATTTTAGCAAAGGAATTCCTGGGATTTCTAGTTCATATTCTTGATTCAAAATCAAAATAAGGGAAGATGGGTCTTTGTAAGAATGATGTGAGTAAAAGAAATGCTAAATATTGGAATTCTAATATTTTTTTGTTTCCTCCCCTGTTTGTTGTCCCAAACAATTATCCACAATAACTTCCTTGAGGCCAGGGTCCATTTCAGACTTCTAGCTGTATCCAGAATCATCTGTCTCTCCCCACCTCACCACATAAATGATACAGTCTTTTAAAGGCCCTCATAACACCTTGTAACTCATTTTTCAGAGTTGCTTTTTACATTTGATCGTATGATTACTTGGGGACCATCTCTCTATTGAATGGCATAAGCCATAATACCAGGAGATCACATCCATTCTTTCTCATCAGTGAATCCATGGTGCCTAAAACAGCTCCTGGTACATGGTAGATTTTCAATGACTGTTGTTTTGACTGAGTGGTACATGAATGAACACATGGATGACGGTAGACATTCGGGGTTTATTGAATTGAATTGGAAAAATTTAGTATTACATCTCTCTGTTTCATATTTTTCTATAATCAGCTTTGTTGGCAATTTCACAGAAATACCCATGATATGAAAGTTCGCTCACATTGGGGCATCTGGGTGGCTCAGTCAGTTAAGTGGCTGATGGGTGATTTCAGCTCAGGTCATGATCTCAGGGTCATTAGATCAAGCCCCCCTGTGCTCAGCAGGGAGTCTGCTTCTCTCTCTCTCTCTTTCCCTCTCCCTCTGCCCCCTCCTGCTCGTGCATGCTCTCTTTCTCTAAAATAAAACAATAATAATAATAAATCTTAAAAAAAAAGAAAGTTGAGTTCACATAAATGAATTAAGTAGTGACAATATTTTTGTACATGCTAGCATAAAAGATTTCCTTTTGTTCTCAGACAGCCTTCTCAAGTTCACATGCTTTGGAAACATTGCTAGTTGTCTACCTAGAGCCATCTCCATCCCCTATGAAGAGAATGATGATTTTGTTTGAAGAGGCAATGAACTTCATTCTTTTAAGCACTTAGATTATCTAGTAACTAAGGGTTTCCGTGTATCATAGTCTTGTCGTGTCCAGTGAGATGTGGGCACAAGTGTACGGGAAGGCCATACTTCCAGAAACAAAAAGACTAAGTCTTTATTCAAAGAAACCTCCGTCATTTGCTCTTGTTCTGTTGTCCGCTTGAAACATGGACTTCAGTCTTGGAGACAGAGCAGCCATTTTACGACTGTGAAGTGGCAGAATGACAGCAGAGAATTAGGTATTAAGGAAGTCAGAGGAGAGAGATGGGAAGAGCGTGGATGTCTGATGCTATCAATGAGCCACTGTACCAGCTTTGGACTGCTTCCCCTCTTCCTGTTTATGTCAGGAATACATTTCTCTCTCTTTAAATACATTTCTTTCTGTTTGCACAACTATTCTTGGGCTCTTATGTCCCTAAATGGTGGGATAGAACAACTAATCTAATAGACTTTTTAGAATTTGGTGTAAACTCAAGACATTTCAAGCAATCCCATTGACTAACACACCAAATTAACAAATAATTCTTTCCATTTACAATAATTATGCATTTTGGTGAAACAAACTTCCTAGTTTTTTCTCAAGATTTTTATCTAATTTAAAAATATATTTGTGTACATTAAACATATTTGCTTTCCAGGCTCTTCAGACTGCATATCCAGGTGGAATTTTCCATGTAACTGGCGGATTTTTCACTTTTTAGAGTCTTTAACTGCAGGATCCAGAAATATGCATGTACTAAGTGCATGAAGTTGGTAGAAATTGACGCCATTATTAGGAAGTAAATATGCATATTTGTGCTGTGCTGTATAGAGATACAGAAGTTGCAACTGCAAGAGAAATATGTACACAGTTACAACACGATAAATCTCTTTATTATGACTATGGCTCTCCATCAATAACTTTCATTTATATGGAGAAACTTTTAGACTCTCAAGATAACCAAATCTGGGTCAGAAATGAAAGGAAAAACATAAACACTACTCTTATCAGAAAAAAAGGATAAGGACAGCTACAAACAGTGCACAATCAGATCAGCAGTATTTTCTAGGAAATAAATGAAAACGCCTATAAAACAGTGGAAACTTGGAGCCCACTCTCGTTTCCCAGTCCCACTGGCCCGGTCTGACTCCTCTTCCCTGTCCCTCACCCTGGCACATCTCAACATCTCTTCTGACTTTTCCACAAACGGAAGAAGCAAGTTGTTTACTGGGTCTGAAGTGTTCCTGGCAGCACCCATTCTCCAGGCAGAGCCGATGCATGCTGTATATATCAGCACTGAGAAAGTGGGAGGCAGAGTCAGGAAGCTACGATGCATGAAATCGGAATGGACTTGAAAGGGAAAGGGCAGGGACAGCATGATAAACTTGGTGTTGCATTCCCTGGTCCCAGAATTCTCCCTCCTTCTCCACATTCAATTCTTTCCAGTCATTTAAAACTTTGCCTCTATTCCCATCTGGTATCACTAGTCTGTGTCACCATAGGACTCTAGCTCACCAGTAATGGCAACCATGATAACAAGCACCACTCTTTGAACATCTACCATATTCCACATACTTCTTACTCTTGATTTCCAATCCTCATGAACTTTCATAGGAGATTTACTCATTTTCTATTAACCCACAAATTTAGCAACTTAAAACAGCTCATATTTATTATCCTACAGTTTCTGTGGGTCAAGAGTCCAGGCAAGCTTTCACTGAGCTCTCTGTTGAGGGTTTCACAAGACCAGAGTTAAGATGTGGGTCAGGCTACCTTCACAGTGTAGCTCTTTGCTTCTTCAAGGACCGAGGAGAGTGTTTCTCTACTCAGGAAGAAGTTTTGAGGTCTTTCACCTAATTAAGTCTGACCCACCTTGGATGATTTCTTTTTTTATTAACTCTGTATCAAATAATTTGGGACCTTGATCCCAACTGCAAAATCCTTACACCTGTACCATGCAATGTAATCTAATTATAGAGTAAAGCCCATCATATTCACAGCCCTTCTCCATCCCATATACACTCAAAAGGAGGGGATCATACACTTTTCCATGTGGTGGGAATTTGGAATTCTCTCTACCACAGTCCACCTTCTCAACCCCAGGATGTACATCCGTTCCCCATGCAAAATACATCCACCCTCTCCCAAGTCAATCTGTGAGGTGCATCTCTTCAGGCAGAGTTCTTCTCCCTCTAAGGAGATAAGACATTTTCCCGTACGTATTAGTAGTAGTAGTAATAGTAGTATTATTTTCAAGATACAAGTCAAAGATATGAAACCCAAGGAAAGATGAGCATCTCAACACACAGAACTCTGAAGTCATCAAAGCCCAAGTTTACAAGTTAATTCTTGCCATCGTCTCAAGGTGACACTCCACACATTTTTGCTTTTCTCATTTGTGATCATTGTCCTCCTTTACACTCAAGAAGAAACATACTGCCGGTGACTATAAGAGGAGATGGAAATGGTTAGCTCACTCCTGGTAATTTGTTATAATTCTTTGAGTGAATAGAAGTAGAAACATTTTAAAATACTTAAATATTTAGAAATATTTTAACCTATGTTAAATGGTCTGTAGCTTCGAGAATTTTACAAAAAAAAAAAAAAGCAAAACTTAATTTCTTTAGTCTGTATACATCCTCATGTATTCCCAGCAGGAGATTTAATCAAAATACTACTACCCCTAGATGTATAAACACTTCATTAACTCAGCTGCAGGTTAGTGAAGGACAGTTCTTAAATTGTATCTCTGATCATGTAGTCTGCTCGAATGGAACTGACATTCAGACACATTTTGATTCATTAGTGCTAACTTAGGCAAATGATAATTACCGTGGTTATTTCTAGAGTCCTCAGCACTGAGGATTGTTTCCAATGGGCCACAGAGAATCCCAGGGCCTCAGTCACTTTACTGCATCTGTTGGAAAAGTAGACATTAAAAGTTTTATTAAATGCCTTGAAAACCTAGGGAGGGAATAATGATAAATATTACTGAAGTCACCTCTTTTTGATTATCATGTTCTGAGATGTTATTTGTATAAGCTAATGTAGCATTCACTGTCTAAATAAAAAGCTTGTTTCAAAATATAGGATGTGCATATTTTAATCTGTCCCTTTGTATCCCATCTCACACTTTTCTATTTTGTGTATAATGTAGGAATTTCTTCCTTGCACAAAGAAAGACAGACTTTCAGTTATAATTTAAAAACTAAGGGCTGGTTTCTCACTGACTGAACCTATGTCTTCTATCATAGAATTTTATATGAAATAAAATGGGTGACTAAATTAAATGCATTCTAATGAACAAAAGTGGCACGGGTATCAATTTCGCAATCTATGTATTGGGGAATATGATTGAAAAAGTTCTTGTTGGTTTTAACTATTTGAATATCAGTTGACTTTTAAGGCTATTCCTGAATGGTGTGAGTGTGTGTCTGTGTGTGTGTGTGCGCGTCCATACCTGCATATATGTTGATATCATTGCTTACATATATACATACACACACATGGATATATATACAGACATATATATACCACAATGATACTGAGTAACTTGAATCTGATACATATTTATCCCTGAATCTTTTGGTTTGTAAAGTCACATTTCTAGTTTTCTATAATTTAGTTGTATTTAATCATCACTACTAACCTTCTTCCATAGCCATTTCAATGAACATGAAATTCTAAAATTTTCTGTCGTGCCTTTTTTTCTTGTAGAAAAAGGTTGGGGGGATGTCCTGTTGAATAGGAAGCGATACAGATATGCTGCTCTAAGATACTCCTGCCCCCAAATTATAATAATATGACTTTTAAAATACCTTTTTTTAAGAGTCAGGGCTATTCTCTGTTTTCTGGCTGTCAAACCAGGAAATCACCTATAGGCAGGTTCATTAGAGCAAGAAAATAAGAACGAGCGTCTCCAGGGCTCGAACTGCTGTAGCAGGTGATAAAGGCCTTCAGGGCAGGAATTAGGTCTCTTTAACCCAGTACAGAAAATATTTGGTGTACTTTGTAAAAAATAATCTAGATGATGGATGAGACTGCACTGTTAGGAATTTGTGTCATTAGAAGATGGGACCACAGCAGGACAAGCCATGAAGCTTAACCATCATTGTTCGTCTTCTGGAAAAATACTGGCTCTTGCTAGGAAGGAAGGCAACGTCCCAAAGCCTCTCCTGAATGAAAGTTAACTTTCTGCAATTTTTCTTTATTATGATGATTATAATGAGCATTTTTGATGTTGTTGTTATTAGCGTGTTTGGTTTGTTTGTTTTGTCCAGAGACATTTATACGGGACCACTCCTGCCTTGTAACGTCCACACCTCATCTATATGTGAGTTTAATCAAAAGATGAGAACTTTCTAATTACTGAAACAGTACACATCACCGCATAGTCTTGTTGTTTCAACAGTTTTACCTGAAAATACTTGCAGATTGGTTTCCGCTGCCTAGCTTGTGCCCTAATTAACAGGCTTCTCCTGCAGGCAAACACCTGCACCGTCTTACCTGCTGGCCCAGGCACGTGAGAGGAGAAAAGTCAACCTGTATTTTGCAAAAAAAGACCCCAAACACACTTTTAAAAAAAATTGTTTTCACAACCACATATGCAGATTTGATATATATTGAGAGTGAAAAGTGAAAAGTGGGATCAAGCATTCTCGCATATTTCTTCCCGGAAAGTCAAAGGCAACCCAAATGCATTTCACGAAAATCATTTAAAATATTAATAAAAAATCAACTACAGATTTGAAGAAATGAGTGGATTTTTCCCATTTGACAGCTTATCAGTAAGTTGTCGTTTAAAATGTTTTTTACCCGGGGAGTGTAACTCAGTGATGATAGCCATGTATAATTCATAAAGGAAAATAGATTTAAATAAGCCTGCTCAGTAGTTCCGTGTGTGAAAATTCAACAAGCTCGTTTCTTTTCACTGTGACTGCAGTTACTTTTCTCCATGCAGGCTCCCCATCCTACATTGTATTTACTTTTTGTATTTTGGATCATAATATAATTTGTTTCCAAATGTATATTTAAAGAAGGCAACTTTGAGTGACACAAGAACAGCACAGTAAATGAAAAGTAGGATGGTATTTTCATGTAAATCACATTTTATAAATATTTAAATTACTTTCTTTTGCTGAATAAAAGTGTATGAATACACTTTACATTTAAGCTACAAATTATGCTGAAGGAGTTTTACCTTGTAGAGTTATTGTTCACAACAATGTATATTAAATTTTTTTCTGTTCTTACATAATTCTCCTAGACTTTTTACTGACTGAGGTCTTGAGAAGGCGAGAGATAATCCATCTGAACCCGAGAAGAGTGTCATCACACGCCAACAACTAAGCGATCATTTATTCATCCTCAAAATTTAAAAATTCGATACAGAATGAATATCAAACCCACATTTTATTTGGAAGAGTGATTCTAAAATATGTGACTTAGAAAAATACAATCTAATCTCACTAATTCTGATCCTGCTAATTTGGATTTTGCAATAATCTGAAGACAATAAATATACATTAGGGAAAAAAAGCAGTTATAATTTTAAAGGAAGGGCACCAACGCATCAAATCTGAGCCTTTTGAATACAAGGGAATGAAATAGTGGTAAAAATAAAACTATAATTTATTATGCGCTTAGCACATGTCAGGAATTGTGATGGGGTTAGGTTATTACTTCTATGTATACCAAACGCTTATGGAGTAAATTATATTATCCAAATTTCTCATGGTGAAACTACAGCCCAGAAATGTTGATTAATTTTTCAATGGTCAGTTTGTCTAAAAGCAGTGAGGTCTGACCAACTAGGAAATATGTGCTTTTAAATAAAAATTATTTTAATACGTTCTCAATTTTTGTTTTGAACTACTGTCTCCTATGTCGAAGGACTTTTGTGCGGTAAACATTTTATTAATTGATGTAGATCTGTTTTGAATGATCATTTTCCATTACTTAAGTCTACATCTATATTTTCGTTCCTAATACAAAATGTACTTAAAAGTAATAAAGTTAGGCGGCGCCTGGGTGGCACAGCAGTTAAGCGTCTGCCTTCGGCTCAGGGCATGATCCTGGCGTTCTGGGATCGAGCCCCACATCAGGCCTCTGCTATGAGCCTGCTTCTTCCTCTCCCACTCCCCCCTGCTTGTGTTCCCTCTCTCGCTGGCTGTCTCTGTCTCTGTCGAATAAATAAATAAAATCTTTAAAAAAAAAAAGTAATAAAGTTAGAAAAGCTTAATCATTCTAATTTCTTCCCCATTTTGTTTAATTAGTAAGTTTCTACTATACTGAAGAGGTATCTCTAAAAATAATTTAAAAAGCAGAATAGATTTTCAGTTTCATGTTCCATCATCCTAAATAAAGTTTGCACCACTTACTTAAAATTAGATTATTCTGAATCAAATTTGAAAAAAAGTAAGCAGCAAACAGAATTTTATCTGAGCACTGTAATTATCATTTTCCTATCTCTAGGGCTTGGATGATAATTTATACTGTATAAGAAAACAAATGTTTTTTAAGCGGATAGATCATTATGTAATAGAACTCGTAATAAAGTTTCAGGAATAGTTAGTTTTCAGAGACTTCTTTAAAAACATAAGTTTTGAAAACTTGGTGCTTCCCCAAATATCCTCAGTGGGGTTTTTTGTTTTGTTTTGTTTTTGAAATATTAAGGTTTGGACAAAAGTGTCCTATTAGTTACAAACCCTCGATTTTCTGTGTCTTTTTCCTATAAAACCAGGCATCAAAATCAGTGAACTGGTGTTTGAAAATGACAATATAATAAACTACTCTGATAAAACATGACTAAATTATCGTTAGATTTCAAGTGCTGAAAAAATAATTTTTCGGAAAACAAACTATGGTTATGAATATAACAGGTTCTAAATCGCCAAGGCAACTATTGTCACCGTTGTTGAAAATTTTCACGGGCTTTGCATTGCTTTGGTAGCTTTTCAGGTGACAATTTTTGTTATTATAGATCTGTGTGTGCTGCTTTATATTTAACAAACTTGCTAACTTTCTAGTCAACAAGTGTATGGTGATGAGACAGAAGAAACTAAACGGTATTAATGGCAAAGACCCAAAGCAATAACGACTTAAATAAAATAGAGGTTTCTTTCTTTTCCTCTCACATACAAGTTGAGCTCATGTGGCCACTTGCCCTACAAAAGTTCTCATGATCCCAGGCTCCTTCTTTCTTGTCACTCCACTGTTTTAGGGAATGACCTTCATTTTCAAGGTCCATGGTCATTACCAGGGCTATTTTCCAGCCAGACAGAAGAGGAAAAAGGGAAGCACATGTCTTTCTACTCCCTTAAAAGTCACGATTTGGAAGCTTAACTGTCTGCTCCCTTTCGCATCCTATTAACCAGAACTTAAGTCATGTACCCTACCTAGCTGCAAAGGAGTCTGGGAAATTTAGTCTTTAACTAAATAGCCTTGTGCCCTGAATGTTTGATTATTACCTAAGAAGTGTGACTGTGTAATTTAGCTGTCTCTGCCATATATAAATTCATAATGAAAGAAACAATGACCACCTTAAAATGAACACACACTGTGATTTGTAATATGTTGGTATCACAATTGTAGGTTCAGGGGAAAAAAAAATCATTGATGACATCTTTTTTTAACTCTGAGTGTGTGTGTGTGTTTTAATTAATAGACTAATCTTTAGGGCAGTTTCAGATTCACAGCAAAATTGAGTGGAAGGTACAGAAAGTTCCCATATACTCTCTGCCCCTTACATTTGTATATCCCATTATTAGGTTGTGTCATGATATGTTTGTCCAAACACAAAGAATGGACGACACCAAGAGTGAACCCTAATGTGCCTTATGGACTTTGGTTGATAACAAGATATCAATGTAGGTTCATCAGTTGTAACAAATATACCACTCTGGTGTAGGATGTCCGTAATGATGACACTTTTCAGATTAAGTAAAGTCACTTAATTTGGCAATCTATTGCCTTTCAGCTCCAGGTAAACTCTTCATTGCCCTGGCTGTGCTTCCTAACCATTTCTCCCTGTCAGCTGGCATTGTAAGCTTCTTCCGCGAGGGTACCAAAGAGAACCTGCCTGGAGAAGGAAGGGGTTCTTTGTCCTGGTTCCAGCGTGTGCTCTTTCTCCACAGGCTCCTGCAGTGTGTGGCAGGAGCGGGACGTGACATCCCCTTGAGCACAATCTTCCCTGACACCCAGAGGGAGGATTCCCAGTGTACCTTTCCCACTGACAGATTCCAAGTGAGTTTCACGTGGCCACCTCTCAATGGATGATCTCTCTCTGGCGTCTGAAAAGGCAGATTGCTTGTGATCCCTGGTGGTCTGGAAATCTATCAGACTTCTCCTCCATCCTCTGGGGCACAGCCATGTGCTCTCCAATGAGCAGTGGATCTCAGCTCTGGCCACAGGGTCCTGTTTTAGATTTGTTCTTTCCTGGGGCGCTCTTTTTCACCCTTAGAATCTGCGCTTCATATATTCTTGACTTATCTTTACTTCTTAGTCTCCAAACCTCTGTTACCCCAGACACCTGGTGTAGTTAGTAAATTTGTATTTTACATATTCCTTGTGGAATTTACTGAATAGATTCTGTTTCCTGGTTAGATACAATGAGGAAAGCCAGTCATATTAACACAGTCGAAAGGGTTTCACCACCTCCTTTGTGAAATGTAAAAGGCAGTGGGGGAAATGAGGGCATTTATGGCATTCTTCGTATCATTTTTGAGGTCTGCAATCAATGTTAATGCTCAGATATTCTGAGGATTTGTCAGGAGAACATGCTATGCGTATCACAAGATAGCAATGAATTATGTATTAAAACTTGGCATGTCTGAAAGTATTGAGAATTCGTGGGAATTGAATTAGTGTGGGTGTTTAAAAATCCAGTTGTTGTGCTTTGATATTTTTCGTTCTTTATCAAGATCAGATTAAAAAAAAATAAGCCTTTAAAGTTCCTCCAAAAGTTGTGTTTCTTCTCCTACACTATACCATTTACACTTTTAGGGAAGAATATTCACATGACATATAAGAAAAACGTTTCGTTTTGATAGGAAATTACCCTGTTTTCTGCATGACCTCATAGTGATACATTGTTTTACATTGGTTTGCTAGCTGCTCTGTATCTCCCTAGCCCAGATGGGATCTTCGAAAACCGTTAGCTGTGGGAACGAAGTTAGTTATAAGACAGAAATTTGCTAACTGAGCTTTTAATTGGAGTGGAATAACAAGAAATATTATGGTATTATTTTTTCCCCCAAAGTACCATTTGGCCCAAGACAATAATGACAGATGTGTCAAGTTCTTGAAGTCAGGTGTATAGTTTAGAAGAAGAATTTTCTTCCATCCAGTTATCATTCTTTTTGTTCATTATGTGTATGTTCAATAAAGTTCTGAAAAATCACTATTTATGGGCTTAAATGATTATTTTATAATCATTTCAAATATATATAGTAACTAGAAATAATCTGTTTTGGATTTACTAGCAATTTTTTTTAAAGATTTTATTTATTTATTCGACAGAGATAGAGACAGCCAGCGAGAGAGGGAACACAAGCAGGGAGAGCGGGAGAGGAAGAAGCAAGCTCCCAGCGGAGGAGCCCGATGTGGGACTCGATCCCGGCACGCCGAGATCATGCCCTGAGCCGAAGGCAGACACTTAACGACTGTGCCACCCAAGCGCCCCTACTAGCAATTTTTGCTTTGTATGTTTTTGGTAACTGACAAAGCATTTTTTACTTCAATTTAATTTTATGTATTTCTAAAACTGTCATCTGAATGCAGCTTTGGTAATATTATGGGTATGCTGCAAGAACTGTTAAAATGTGGAGAATTTTTCTTTCTTTTTTAAGATATTTTATTTGTTTATTTGAGAGGGAGAGAGACGAAATGAGTGCACACAAGCAGGGGGAGGGAGAAGCAGGCTTCCAACGATCGGAGAGCCCAATGCGGTGCTCGATCCCAGGACCCTGGGATCATGATCCGAGCTGAAGGCAGATGCTTAACTGACTGAGTCATCCAGGCTCCCCGAGAATTTTACTTTCGATGAGTAATGTAGAAGGAATCATATTTATTTATATTCTTATTTTTTTATATTTTGGACCAACCATCTTGAAGTTCTCAAAGTTCTTTAGCAGTTGTTAGTAGACCAAATTTTCTATCAGAGAACATTATGTAAATTTAGGCAAATCTTCATTAACTTTAATCAGAACTGTATATAGGTAGCAGAGGGTTAAATTAAATGAATTTTGACAATAGGGTAGTTGTATATGGAAATTTGGACATATTTATAACTTATTTTCCAAGTAAGAACTTTTTTAATTTTCGTATATCATGCATATCACTTAAGTATTAAGTTCTTCCTTTCTTTCTTTCTTTCTTTCTTTCTTTCTTTCTTTCTTTCTTTCTCTCTTTCTTTCTTTCTTTCTTTCTTTCTTTCTTTCTTTCTTTTAGAGAGAAAGAGAGAGCACAACCCAGGGAGGGGAGAAGGAGAGGCAGAGGGAGAGGATCTCAAGCAGACTCTGTGCTGAATGCAGAGCCCCATGTGGGGCTTGATCTCACAATTCTAAGATCATGACCTGAGCCAAAATCAATAGTCCGTAGCTTATTCAACTGAGCCACCCAGGCACCCCCAGTATTAATTTCTTTTAAATGCAGTGTTCTTTTCTCTGAATTTGTTTTTCTCCTGCAACAGATACCGTACTATCTTTTCCTTGCTTATATTTCACTTTGGCCTTTGAAGTCAATAAGAACCATGGACATGTGAAGGGTAAGATCTGAGTAAGGCATTCTAGGAAGCTGCTTCAAGTGAAAACACAGTGAGAATCATAAAAGTAATGTCTACAACCACTTATAAATCCCAGTATCTTTGGAGCATTGCTGCTAGGATGACTTATTTTTATACTTGTTTCCACATTATCTTGCAGTCAGTAACTTCTCAACATGTATTTGTGGAGTGGATAAAAATAGTCTAGATTTATGTATAGATCTTCTTCAACTTATGATGGCCTATTGTCTGGATTCACCCATAGCCTGTTGAAAACCTAAAAAGTCAAAAATGTATTTAGTACACCAAACCTGCTGAACACCACAGCCTAGCTTAGCCTACCTTAAATGTGCTCAGAAGGCTGACATCAGTCTCCAGCTGGGCAGAAATATCAAGCTTGACACAGCTTGAAAACAAAGTGTTGACTATCTCATGTATCATATTGAATACTGTATTGAAAATGATGAACAGGGGCGCCTGGGTGGCACAGCGGTTAAGCGTCTGCCTTCGGCTCAGGGCGTGATCCCGGCGTTATGGGAGAGCCCCACATCAGGCTCTTCCGCTATGAGCCTGCTTCTTCCTCTCCCACTCCCCCTGCTTGTGTTCCCTCTCTCGCTGGCTGTCTCTATCTCTGTCAAATAAATAAATAAAATCTTTAAAAAAAAAAAGAAAATGATGAACAGAATGGTTTTAGGGGTACAGAATGGTCATCAGTGTATCAATTGTTGACCCCCAGGATCATGGGGTGGACTGGGAGCTATGGGTGCCGCTTCCGAGCATCACCAGGGAGTATGTACTGCATATCATTGGCCTGAGAAAAGATCAAAATTCAAAGTATGGTTTCTACTGAATTGCAGTGCTTTCTCACCGTCATAAAGTTGAAAAGTCCTAAGTCAGACCACCATCAATCAGGACCATCTGTATGGTGTCTTTAAAAATAGAGTTCTAGACTACCTCCTAAACTCGGAACTTTGAGACTCTGAGTCAAAGCCAAACCTTGAGACAGTTTACAACTGGAAAACTATGAAAATGACTTACGTCGACATCTAAAACTTCAGTCAACAGCACTGCAAAATTCTGACCAACAGTGAGCACTGAAGACACAAAAATAATTCCTGCCAGATGGCAATTTAGATGCACTGCTTGGTTCTCTGTCCTTACAACTCCTTCCTTCTTGCTTCTTGTTGTCACTTTGTATCTCTTGCATTTGACAAAAACAAAACCATCATAAATTCCTAAACTGCTAATATGACACTGAATCTGGAAAAATACCACCAGTGTTCTACTTTATAAACTCAAGTATTCCAAAACAGCAGTTGAGATCAGAACAGAAATAGGCATGGTGTACATGCATTTTTAATATAATTAGTAATAAATGACTAGTTAGTTAAACTATTTAAGCAGACTCACATGAATACAGCTCAGCATGCAGACCCAAGGCCTAAAGAGCAGAAGATAAACATATGTAGTCCAAATAAGAAAAAAAAAAAGTGCATTAGATAAAGCTTCTAAAAATACCAAATTGTATGCAGATTTTTGTTGTTATTTGGATGGACTCCAGCTTTTCTAGAAGAAAGCATTTGCTTACATATTAAGCAATATATAACAGAAAAACAAAAAGATAACAAATCCCAAGTTTTTTTTTTTTTTCTTTTTAAAGAAAAGCAGTCAAACTGTTTTAACTGGTGAATATACGTAAAGATGTTCTATTCAGGTATAGGTCTGATTCTGCTTAATGAAAGTTCTTTTATTCATTTTTAACTTTTCAGTTTTTTTTTTTAAGTTGGCTCCACATCCAGTGTGGAGTCCAACATGAGTCTTGAACTCATGACCCTGAGATCAAGACCTGAGCTGAGATCAAGAGTAGGACACTTAATTGACTGAGCCACCCAGACATGAAAGTTCTTTTAAAATAAGAGTCATCGTGAGTCAAGTGTTAATATATACAATATATACATACATATGCTTTTACAATTTTATCTTTTTTTTCAGTTTTGAAGTTTTTTTGGCAGATCATGGTTTGTTGAAAAGTCTGACATCACTGAGTCCAAAGTAAATGAAAAGTTATTTATGTGCCAGAGGACCCCTGCAGCCTGATTAGGAGAACACTGAGGAAATCAATCTCAGATTAATTCAACTTTTATTTCAGCTTTGTGGGTTACCTTTAATGCATTGTAAATCTGTATTCACGTGGAATAATATAGATATGTGTTCCACACAATAAAGTCATTTTCTCTTAGGTAAAATAATTCCACTCATAGAGAAAATACAAACACAATCTTTCTTATAATTCTCATTTCTCTTTATAGTCTGCTAAAAACAAGTAACAATGCAACATTGAAAATCAATGCCTATAAAATGCCAACAGATGCATAACACACACAAAAAATAGGAATTAATCCTACATAATAGTTGAGAAAAGGGTGGCTAAGAAAATACTGAACTTATCCCATTTTCTGGGGTAATCCTATTGAAATCTATTAGAAATACAGATTAATTGATACATTGTATCTAGACATCAGCTCTTTGAAGACACCTAAAGACAGGACCATTTAAGGAAAAATAAAATGCTATTATATTTTTATGAAAATTGCTGAAAAGTAAGGTAATTTAAATTGTCAATAAATTCAAAACCAAAGAGCCTTAGTCAGACTCCCATTGAAATTTACCCAGAAGATGGAATAATTGTTTCTTATATAAATGGAATAAACACTGAAGGCAGCAAAGTGATGTAAAATATGAAAGATGCCTTGTCACACTGAACTGAAGGGGAGAAAATCTCTGCCCTGCCTGGTTCTTCTTTTCCAGTTTATATGTTTATTAAACACAGACGTGGGGACCTCACCCTTCACTTTAATCTGGATACCCTTTATCAATATGACCATGGCTCTGTTATCAATATCAGTACCACTCTGTTTTATTAATGCTGTGGAAAAAGAATGGCCAAACCATTGAATTTTTTAATCAATGGTAATCCCATGACATTATAAAGAGATGGTCATTTAGAGTCAACTTTAAGTACTTTACGTACTAATTCAAAAACATAAGTAAGCATTTACTTGGCTACAAATCTACTCGTCCTACACACTCTCCCTCAAACCTCGAGACGAAATAGTAAAATTCAAACTTAAAATGAGAATTTAAAAATGAATTTTATTTGCTTATCATATATCTTGAGTTGTTAAAACAGACAATAAAATAAACAGTCATTGTATCTCATTTTCTATTTAAGAGTCAGGACAAGTTGTCCCTCTTCTTTTAGCTCCCCGAGCAACACTAATGGAGCTTGGTTGAGCATGCAATAATTCATGTTGCCACTGGATGGCAGTGACAGCTTTTGTCTCTAAGATGCTCACTGTGTCCTTGAAGCATTAGAGCGCCACAACTCTTTCCCAGGACATCAAAGTGTGAAAATGCACTGGGTACCTCTCCAACAGCTCACATTCTTTTTCCGTCTCTTGCCTTTGGCCCACTCCATCCTAAGGCAGCTGATAAAGCTTCCTTACTTGGAATCACTTTTTACTAACTTGATGATGTTCAATAGAATGCCAAGTTTGCAAAAGGTAAAATAAATAAATAAATAAATAAATAAATAAATAAATAGAGAAAAAGAAGGTAAGAGGGAAATACACATAGAGGACCAGATTCCCTTCTGCTAATCTTTCAGAGGACCACAATTTCTAGAATATATTTGTTATTTAATTGCTTTCTGGCATTTAGCAAAAATATCCCAAACTTTCCTCACCATTTTATGTTTCAGATTACTTCTCATCACACACACACACACACACACACACACACACACACATTCCAGCATGCATACATGTCTCAAATAATTCTTTGTAGTTGGGACAATTAACCGATGACAGTTTAATTTTCTAGAGTGAATTGGTTTTCAATTGACAATGAGGAAAAAATTATTTTGAGAAAAAATTTTTAGATATAGGTAAGCTGATAAAATTGTTAGGAAAAAAATTGTAGAGTTAAAATATATAAATATCTGAATTTTCATCAATTTAAAGATTAATGATAATTATGAAGGTGTTAGATATAATCAGAGTTTGAAGCAATGAATTTGTTTTCTTGGGGAAGGAGGGCGTAAGGGCCTTTGCTTTGAGTAGCTTTGCTGGTTATATGGATGGAGAAGACCTGAGATTACTTTTCTGACAAATGGTTTAAGATGATTGGATTAATCAAGTTAATATAAAGAAGGATGAATTCTTTTACACATATATGGAACAAATCAGTAGAGATAAATGTAATTGCCCTTATTTCAGAGATGATACCTTTTCATCCCTAGGTATTCCTATTTTAAATTCTAAGAAACGTGACCTATACCACGTCGCACCTTTCTTAGTAAATAAAGCTTAAAAAGTAAACTGTATAAATTAGCATCTATGGGAGGTAACAATTTATATTAAAGAAATTTAATATGTGTTTTTATCTGCTTTTAAAACTACTTTTATACCCCTTTGATGGAAGCTGAAACGGTTGAAAATACTACAGAAAAGCAGCAGCAACAACAGAAAACACCAGAATGGGAATTCTGGAGCATTTTGTAATGTGGTTTGAATTGTGCAAGCCTCAGAAAAATAAGAAATTTTTGATTACCAAATTTTCAGTTAAGTTTTATTTTTTTTTTCCTCCTAATACAGAAACATGAACTGAGTAAGAAAATATTATTCAATGGTAGGAGTTGGGATAAAAAAGGACTTTTGGGATCACTGTTTAAAGGCTACTTCTCATTTTGGGTGAATAAATTTTGTTACTAAATGGAGCAATATAGTTTGTACAGTTAGTATAGTATATATTTGTGGGTCTGCACAAACCAAAACTAAAGATGATTTCTTATATTTATATTTTGTTTGCCTCCCACAAGCATTCCAGATATATGGGCTAGGTATCCGTATATGTAGTCCATAGTTAGAAGGCAACTAAAAAAAAAAAAATCAAGCACATTTGAGGAAAGAAATATTTAAGAACCAGGAAAGGACAGGCTTCTATCTTTTTACAGATCTGTCAGATTCTCACATAAAACTACGGCACAATTCAGTAGCATTTGGAGATAATCTAAACAAATTTACTTAGAGCTCTCAGATAACCAAACTGTAAAATAAGTAGTTTCTGAAGCTTGTGTCTCCTTCATGACACAGCCAGATCTAAATGAAGAGAGTCAGAATACTTGAAATGTGCTTTACCGTTGCATTTATTTTAAAGCTGAGGTTGTACTGACCAAACTTCATATGACGTCAGATACACTTGCAGCATTGCACATGCATATACAGATAATTCAAGCCAACATAATTCCCCTGGGGACCGGCATCCTCTCTCTTGACTGTATATATTGACTTATGGATCAAAATACTTTAATAATAACCTACTGTTCCACTTTTTGTACTTTTTATTGTGCAGTCTTAAGTTTCAACTTCAGGCATTTAGGGGGAAGTTAGTCAAAGGCTTTTGTATAAAAATCTTAAGGAATAGGAAATGGAAAGTGAAATCATGACAAATTACATATTAGTATCTATTTACCTTATATCTGACATGTAACTTTATAATTTCTGAGACAAATAGATCTCCTGATTCCAGTGGAAACAAATATCAGTGTTTCAGAAACATTATAAGCAAGAATGTCTTCCTAATTTTTGAATACTTGGTTGGGCCATAAGCGACAAAGAGAGTGAAGGGTAACTTGAATTGTATGTACATATATTCAGACACACTAAATGGGACATGGGACTTCCAGGACCATCTAATTCAGAGCATGGCTATGTGGTTTTGTAACTTGATATTGAAATTTGGGAGATGTTGCTATACAAACATACGTAAATTTTGCAAGAGATGACATTTCCCCATACCTGTGTGTATGTCAATTAATACACAATGATGAAAGTCAGTTTCATGTAATAGAATCATTTAGGAGTAGAATATTAAAATTTACGCCTAAATGGGGACTTTGTGGCTTGTTTACACATACCTCCAACTCCACTGTAAAAGAAGTTAGTACGAAAGATCTCTATGTCTAAGATCTTAAGAATAAATGCAGTGCTCATTACAGCAGTGCAAATACTAAAATTAGAACGTTAAGAGAAGATTAGCATGGTCCCTGAGCAAGGATGGCACACACATCCATAAAGTGTCTTATATATTTAAATATGATGCAATTTTTAAAAAAGATCTTCTAATCTGTCTCTAGCCTACAAAAGTTTTCAGATAGAAAAAAAAGGCACTTCTCAAAACCAGGCAGATCTGTAAGTAAATATTTTTTACCAAATCTGGACATTGTGAATATATGCACTTTACTACAGAAATAGTCATGAGACCATTAACTTGAACTTACTATTCCCAGAAATCTATGATGATTAATAAACAGATGGATGATTGATAGATAATCTTAGGTGTTAAGGGGAGGAAAGGGGGCAATTTTTTATTAAATGAAAGGTGAACCAAAGATTTTTATTGGGGAAAAAAAGACAGATTTTAGCCATATAATAAAATCCTTAGACTTCTGACTCTAAACTACACTTAAATTCAGTATCTTTGTTATAAGGACTTGATAAAGGTATTGAAGTCATTATTGGCTTAAAGTTTTGTAATTCCATGAAATAGTTCCAAGCAACAAAACTTCAAAAATCAAATATTTCATGTTTTCGACTTTATCCTGAAGAAGAGGAAGAGAAAGAGGGTTAACATTCACTGAAGGCTATTTTGTACCTGGTGTGAGGCACTCTGCATCTATTATTTATTTGGTTTTAGACAGGTCCTTAAGCAACTGAAATAAAAATTAGGATCATTTTGCAATATTTCCAAAGCACCATTGAAATTATGGGAACTGTTCAAATTAGAACTCAATTTTAGGGCCTGAATGTGTTGGAAAACAAAAATATATTTTGTTTACTGAAAAAAAAAGAAGAAGAGTGTAGGTTACATTCCCCCAATCTTGTTATCCTGGACTGGGTGTGTGTTACATGCACACTGGTTGTCAGCAAGGGAAGGGAATCATGCCAGGTAACATTTTAGGAAAGTTCTTTAGGAACAGAGAAGAAAGTAAGAGGTTGGATTTTTTTTTTATTGCACAGAATGTTTTATGAATTTAAATATTAAATATTTCAGAGATAAAAGTAAGAGTTTAAAATCTGACAGGAGTAAGTGAAAAAAGTCAGGCACATTCTCAGTGTTTTAACAAATGGGTATTCACACCGTGCGCTTATATCACCGAGCCTATTTTCTCCATCCCCCCCTCTTCATGGTCCCCTAGGCATCGCCAAAGGGAAATTCTCAGTCCAATTAAATGTACAGACGCCATAATTTGCCTCCCTTCTTGATTTACCTTCTTAATACTTATTTCAGTTTGTTAATATTTGTTCTTGGCGCTTTCCTCATTCCCTGTGTTGAATCAAGTCTTCCCAAAAGTCCGGTTTCTCTAGAGGTCTGCAAACTACATCAATAGAAAGGTTTTTCACTAAGCTCATTAAAAAGTTCGCAGAAATCCTGCCATGATTTTAAGAATAGTCAACAATTCAGACGTGAGCACTGGTTGAAAAGAGCTGCCAAATGGAGAGTCCGGGTTCTTGATTCCATTTTCTTGTCTCACTTGTAAGTTAATACTCACTGATAAAATACTAAGATGCCAGGAAGTATATCAAGCATTTGAGGCAATGGAATGAACCTCCAGAAGATTGGCAACAAAAGAATAGTTGCAAATATAGGTGTTATATGACTGGAAGAAAATACCACAATGTATGCCTATTTTGTTTCCCCAATCTGGGTGCTTATGCATCGATCAATTAAATGAGACTAAAATGCCAAAAAAATAATAACGAAAACAAGAATTGCAGGTTCTTATTACTAAAACTTGCTGACAAATGTCTAGACTCTTTCTACATAGAAATGACCCAATTTAATGACTTTTAATGGACAATTTCAGATTCTGTATTTTAAACATGCATATGGGATTTTTTTTAAATAAAATGGGGATGGTAATGAGAAATAGAGCAGAAGAAACAAAGAAACATTTATAGAGTGAGAATAAAATCAGGTTTAAGAAAAAACTTACTGTATTAAATAAAGTTCAGAGTAGATTGAATCTGTTCTCTTTGGGTGGCATTTTCCTCCAATTATTTATTACTACTTATTATTTAGCTTAAGCTAGAATATTTAAGCCTCCTCTATGGCCACATCCTAAATTTATGTCTACAAGGAATAAAGACATTGTCATAGCTAAATACTACAGTACTACCATTTAGCCTGTTACATAGAAGGACAGGCTCAAGATTGTATCAAAATGTTTCCTTAGTATTGACATAATTAGGACAGCCATCAATTCTTTTGGATTACCTAAATTTTAAGTGAATGTATCCCCATTTTCCTTACCAATATTCTTATCGAACATACTAATTTTACTGGTAAAATAGATTAATCCAGACTAATATTCTTCCTAATTAAGCAGAAATCTCAATACTGTCGTCATACCCTAGGTGACCAAGAATACTTGATTTTAGCCATGTAAGAATGAAAGAGGATCCAAAAAAAGCCATATTGGATATTTCAAAAAACTAAATCATGTTGAAAGCAGAGTTTGTATGAGGAATCCATTTATCTAGCTGTGATCATGGCCACACATTGAGATAGCATTTTTTTTAGTGGACCTTGTGGAGCAGGTCCACAAACCTGCCTCATGCAATAGTTATGTCTGTACTGGTCATACCCCACATTTCCATATCCCCCCACCAAGTCCCAGTGAAAACTTTCTTGTGATAAAATATCCATTTGTTTTAGTATTCGATTTCTTAGTTTCTAATAGAGTTTCTAATAGAGTTTCTTATAGACATAGATTCAGCACTCAATAATTATTTACCTAGTGCTTATGATAAGCCAGGCTCTATGCTTAGGGGATACAGGAAAGAGCAACACAGGAAAGGCTCTTTCTTACATTGCATATAATATACCTAGAAAGCAGCATACAATGGACTAAGCACTCCGGTTTTGTACTTAGGTCTGAGTTCCAAACCTGTTTCAACTCCTATGAGTTATGCTGTCCTGTCATGTCATTATTTCTGTGTCTATTTATTCATTAGTAAAAAGATGGATAGCACTTACCTAAGAGGCTTATTGCAAATGCCAAACCAGATTGTGAAAGTAACTCTTTTAATGTGATGCTGGGATATATAAACCTTATAATAAAGGGAACTTATATATGATTTAATATTTGTTAAATTGTGCCATTTTCTCAGTAACACAGTTGAAACATTGTTATGACAATGTTTAGGCAGAGATGAGACAGAGCCATTGGGTAAAATATTTATGGCATATCATTGCTTTATTAATGAAAACTATACCACATATCTGCTTATTGATTTTGGTAAGAGAAACGTTTATGGGTTCCTTCTAAGGAACATTTCAATATTTGATTTTGCATTTTGTGAATTTTGCTGTTTTGCCTAAAGGCTCTGTGAGTGTTCCAGAACCAGAAATATTGTGATTTATATTTTCATCTTTTCTAAAATATATTTATTTTAAAAATTTTAAGCTGTGTTTTACTTTAATTCATATTAATTTAAAGTATAAGATAAGGATCAGATTTATGAACTATTTTCCAAGAAGCCAACTATTGCAAAGTTATTTGATGACTGTGATATTTGATCATTTAAAGTTCATAATATATTCATGACCATACACTTAAGTTTCTATCTACTAGGAATACAAATTATATTGTTACTTATATTATTCATGGTGTTACTTATGTTACTACTTCTGTTATTAGTATATATACAGACTTGTTTCACTGTGAGCATCTATGGGTTTTTTTTTTTTAACCTTAAGCAAATAGACTTTAAACTAATAACAGTCAATATACAACACGGTGATTTCTGATTCAACTATCTCATTCTTTAACTTTTCATATTATTCATCTTTACACTGTTGATGTGTATTTTTAAGTAAAAATTTCAAGGAATGCGTCCATGTGCAGCTCATGTTTTGAATTCTGTAGATCTGAGCATGGAAGTCATTCTGTTCCTCCAGCACATTAACTACTTTGTACATGGTCAAAATAGTTTTGGACCACAGTATTTTTCTCTCAAAACTTTGTCCTCATTGTTGCATTACATCCTGGCGCGCTGAGTTAAATAGAATCTGAAACCAGTGTGACTTCTTTTACTTTTTGCCCAAACATTTGTGGAATTGTTCATTTAATCTTGAAATTCAAAAACTCGGGGAAGTTTTTTCTAAGCCCCTTCATTCGCGTGTTTGGGGGGAGGGGTGTTTAGCGAACCCTTTGTCTTCTATACCCAGGTAATGCCTCTTGGGGGTGTGTTCTTGCTAAACTCCTGGAAAGTGCTCTCTTTTAATGAATGACTCTTCAGTGTCATTTGCTTTAGCTCATTCCCAATGGATGAATGATTCATATATTTTATTTTTGTTTTCTTTCCTCTATAGGACCTATTAGTACTACTTTTCTGTACTTTTAGAAAGCTGGCATCTTTATTAGTGATATCTTTTTCTACAATGTCAATCATGTTCTTTACTACAGCTGAAGCCAACTTCAATTTTTCCATCGTGATGGCTCCTTCTCTCCCATATTCTTTTTTATCTTTGCCAGCAATATTTACATTTCAACATTTGCCCTATTCTCTTATTTTTTCCCATTTTATATTTATTTGACATATTTACAATGAAGATTCTTCCTTCGGTAAAATCTGCTTTCAATGGCTCAAAGTAATGTTTTTGAATGAGGTAAAATCTAACACTGTTGTTATGTACAAAGGGCATTATTCCCTTCGATGGCTATCGCTTTCTTAGTGTTTTCAGAATCTCATAATCATTGTATCTATTCTCTCTGGAGATATGTATCTGCCCCAGTCAAATTCCAGGATCAGGCAAACATTTAAATACCTTGGTTCCACAAAAATTATGGCAGAAAACTATTCTGTGTCTCTTGTCCTTCCTTCTGAAACTTAGCAGATAAGTTAGTTCCTAGGGAATTTGAAGTATTCTGTAAATTCTCGGAATAGATTATTTTCAAGATTTTGCAATAGTTTTCTAATTCCTGTTGCCTCCTTTATGACTGAGGGTGCAGTGCTCCTTGAGCCCGTCCATTTTCAGTCCTGGACAAGGGAAAGTCATAGACTTTCACACAGTGGAGACAGATAATGGCAAGGTGAGGAGAGGGTAGTCCTGACAACCTTGAAATGACAACTAAGACTTAAGAGGAGCCTCAGATTTTCTCACTGGCACAGTGGTTTACAGTCTTTGTTGGACACTTCTTGTCTGGATAAAATTGTTTTCTCTATATTATAGCTTTCTTACTTCAGATATTAAGACATAGATTAGCCTCTAATCATTTATTAAGCAGCCTATGTAATCTTTCAGTCCTTAGATTTAAAAATCTTTTATCACTATTGGTTTCCCTAGCTGGAGTAATTTATTTTTCTGTATTTTCATGAGTATACCAGACATCTGGCACAAGCAGGTAGCTATGATCAGACGGTTACACCATGACTTTCTAACACAAATTTCAAAGTCTTTCATAATAGTGGGTAATGCTCTTTACTGCCTCTTGATACATTTGCTTTAATGATTAAGATTTATCATGATATTAAAAAGTCAAATAATGTAAAATTCCATGCCATTCCCTTCCAGAAAATTTCACAGGAATTGAATAGCTGATGATATATGCCTTTAAAAAAAAAAAAACACAAAACTGTGAAAATAATTTTTCTTGAACTTTGGAGAAGTATAACTTGAAAGAAAAGTAGACTTTTGTTTTAAAATTCATATTTTTACAATTATGGAACAAATTTCGTGCAACTATATAGAAAAATATGAAATTCCAATTTAGAATTCCATCATGAAACTACACCATTCTAATTTCTCCATGCCACGGTTTGTTAATATTCCACAAAGTCCCAGGATGCAACTATAAGACTGCATTCAAATCTATGAACATGAGGCAGTCATGCTCAGCAGAGTATAACAATAATTATAATAGAGATTAAATAAAAATAATTAGAAAAAGTTCATCTAGTTTTGATGTATTAATTATTCTGACCCTGTTCTATTCAGAGTCTAATTATCTGGTTCAGTGAAAATGCCAAGATTTCTACGACTCATAAAAATTACATTCAAGTAATTATGTCAGCAAACTAAACAGTATTCATTTACCATGCCTTTTTATGCACACATTTGAATATGCTTTTTTAACTGTTTTTGCTCTTTGTTCCTATTCATGGGAAATAATACCTGTAGAGAAATTTGAAAGTCAGTTGCACTCCGAGCGTAATGTGCAATTCTTGCTGATATCCTTCTTTTGTAAGACTGCTGTAAGTCTCATATAACCTTTGTTTAAAAAACATGAATTAAAGTTCACTCTTCAGTTGTTTCAAAGAAATCTTTAAAACCTGTGGCTGTAGTAAAAAAAAAAAAAAAGTTTAAAGCAGTAATACAAAGCATCTCTTAGAAAGTTTGTTACCGAGGGTAGCTCAGAAGCTGACTAAAATAAGTCTCTGTAATTATTTCTAGTACCCATATTTCCTCAGAGAAGTATTATAGTATCCTATAAAAAAGGCTAGATTTAGAAAAAATTATATGCATGTATTGTATCTTAAAGTCATCAGTAAAGTGATAACATAGCTAAAGATTCCAAATCACTCAGTACTTTTAAGCCACAATAATTTTTACATCATTATAGCCCAATCAGGAATTTCTTGATGCTAACGCCTAAGTAACCTCATGTGACAAAGACACAGAGTTGCAACGGTGAGGCATTCAATTTCTATTACATCCCTTATGATCTCTTTTACTATTTTTAGTAAAATACTTGGTGGGCATTTTGAGCAAAAATTGGTTGCCTGAAGCATGCAGATTATTGCGTTACTTCTGTTTTATTCTTTGTGTGGACAGACAGATAGACACAAACAGTTGAAAACATAACCTTCAATTACATTCATATTGGGAAGAATATATTAACAGTTAAGGTTTGATCGCTTTCCTTGGTGCCCTAGTAATAAGCTATATCTGTACAGACAAATATGTATATAGTTACAGCCCATGTTTCCTTGGTTCCTAGTTTATCTTTCAGGCACTACAAACTAGTTGTAAACTTTATCCAAGATTGGGAGGGGCAGAAGGATCTAGGAGTGCCATTGAAATGGATGGAGTTGAAATGAGACAAAGATGTCAGAAAAATTTACATAAAGTGTACTCTCAGCCAAGGCCAACAGGCAAGTCTTTATCCTGGCTGTCACTGCTCCGTGTCCGTTTAACAGGTCTCTTCTAGATAAAATTGAAGGGAAGCTAGTCATGGAGCTGGTGGTGGAGAGACGTGGTCCCAATGACACAATTCCTTTGTGCTTTGTGTACCCGTCGGAATGACCCTGCTAGGAACTCCACAGCAGAACTTTTTCTTCGTCCCCACTTTTAAGCATACATTGAGGTGTTAGTAAAACCTAATGAAATGCCCTAAGACATGATAAACTTACAGAGAAAATATCCTTCTTGCAATTTGTCCACTGCCTTCAGTTCCATACCATGTGCTGGAATGTCAGAGTTGGAAATCAAGCACTAACATTTTATAGATAGCAGTCTGCATCCAGACTCTATGGAGAATGAGAATCTAACTTTTTTCACACCTCCCTATCATCATATATATTCACCACTTTCCCTCCACTCTTGAAATAGCGGAATCATTAGGAGTACTAATTTTTGTGTGTTTTGATGGAGAGTGTCTCATTTGACGCCTGTTAAGCAGTCCCCTTGAGCCTACACAGTGCTCTTATTTCTTATTGCTGAGAAATAGAAAATGAGATAATGAGAGGAACATACGCTTATAATTTGCCATCTAAATACATGGCCCAAACAGGCAAGTTTGGGAATAGGATTTTACAAAGGCTTCAGTGGAGGGATAGCTCATCTCACCTGGTTTGGGTAAACAATCTTGCCACATACCATGCCTTCCTTATCCCACTAGGATGAACAAAATTCCCCCCAAGATTGTCTTGGGGCACTCCCCCCTGCACTTTAATCAGCTGCTCCCCATGTAGGATATCTCAGGACAATTTCTGGTGGCCCGGGGAGAAGGGCTCTCAGACAATCCCCTGCTCAGTTTGTCCACTGTGTTCCCATTCTGTCAGTGGTTCCCTGCCCCCATGGAACCTGACCTAGAAGATAGAACCCACTTAAAACCTGAGTGCTAGATGCATCCTTTTGGTCCCCTTTTCTTCACTCTTGGTGAAGCTATCATTTTGGAGCCATAGACATTGTTGTAATAGTCAAGTGTAGTAGTAATTCAGGCCATAGACTCAGACTAATTGCTTTCAAATCTTTTTCTTAAGAGCTCTATGACCTTGAACAAATTACTGAACTCCTACTGTCTGTAATGTGGGAAACAATGGCTCCTACCTCATAGGTTTTTTGAGATTAAATAAGTGAATAGATATGAAGGTTTAGAAAAGTTTTGGCAGAGGGTTGGCACTATGTAACTCTTGGCTATAAAATGACAATACTGTCTCACATCAAAAGGGCACTATCGGTGGTTATTATCATTCCCTACTTAGTAATTTAGCTAATAAACCATGCCCCAAATCTGCCAGACTCGGCTGTTGATTCTCAAATAATTTAGAAGGTCACAATTTTTTTTTCTCTAATGTGTGGTGTTTGCAGATTTGGATTTCAGATCATTATCCCTATTATATATTTATGTCAACCTTATTGAGATGCTCGATGGGATTTTTGTTTTAGGCTATGTCCACCCTTTATCTAGGGCAAGAGATGACATTGACTCATGTCTGAAAGACCTCTAGTCAATACAAAGGAATATGGAAAACAGAGATAACCCCACTTTAAAAATGATAATTTTTATGTATAAATTTGTCCAATGTAGAAGTTGGTGACAGAGAAAAGGAAATTTTTATAGCTACCAATAAAGCAGGAGTTTTCTTTTCCTGAAACCTGTCAACATGAACTGTATAGATATTTTAGGGGCTTTCTCTTGTAGGATCTCAATCGATCTTACTCTTAGACTTATCTTCATCATGCAGGCAATTAAACTGATATTCAGAGAAGGTAGAGAATTCGCCGCCCAGTTAGAACTAGTAAATGAGTAGTGAATAACAACACCAAGATTTAAATTCATGGTTTCTACCCAAATGCCTGTTGGATTAAAAAAAAAAAAAAGATGTAGTATATATGCACAATGGAATATTATTCGGCTCTGAGAAAGGAGGGTAGTCTGTCATGTGGTACAACATGTATGGACCTTGAGCAGATTATGCTAAGTGAATTAAATCAGACAGAGAAAGACAGGTACTGCATGATAGCACTTATACGTGGAATCTAGAAAAGTCAAATGTTTAAAAAACAAAACAAAAGCAGTAAAATGATGGTTGCCAGGAAATGGGAGGAGGTAAAACTGATGGTCTCGAAAGGTACAAGGTTCCAGTAAGTGCTAAATAGGACATAGGGATCTATCTAATATACAGTGTATTGAATATAGAGTAATTCCATACCATAAGTATTACAATGGCATTACAAATGGAAACCATATTACAATGTGGAAATGTATCTAACACACTGTATACTTTAATTTGACATAGTGTCACCTGCCAAATTTATCCACTAAAATTACTTTGTGTTTTCTAATGCTCAGTGACATTTCCTACTCCATAACTGACTATGCATTATTGACCTTCTGTTCAATGTCAATTTCTCTTCCCTTCCATGCATTCTTCATCTGGTCATCAAATGCCCTCATCACGTGTATTTTAGAATTTTGAATTTTAGTCAAGCAATGCATCATACTGGAATTACAATTGTTTCTCTGTGTCTTTCATGATATAAGGAATTTATAAGTTTGTTTTTGTAATGGTTGGAATCCTATCTCACAAGACCATTGTCTCCTATCCCTTACAAGAGAGGGAGTCAAAAAAGTTTGTATTGGCATAATGCACCCTGGTTGTTATACCATAGGCTTCAGGGAGGTGGTTTTGGTGTCTGAATGGATTCGCTGTCCCAAGATTTAGAGTGTGGAAGCCCTATAGATCTTAGTACTATTGACTTACTTATTTTGACCGTATTAACTGCTGTCCAGAGGGTACGCATGCCGTGATCCATGTGCATATAGACTCCTGAAGGAATGCTTTTTCAGAAGGAAACTCAAAATGGTAATGGCGAAGAAATAAAAAGTAGCATATAAAAACTTCAAACGTCACTATTTTTAACGAAGTTTTTTTCTAAAAAAAATTAAAGGCCAAACATTTCAAGAATAAGATGCCATATTAAAATTTTGCATGGAAAAATTAACTTGGATCTGTATCTAAGCCTTACATAAGTTTTAATAATTTCTATAAGGGAGGGCAGAAGCAAAACAAAATAAATGTGTAACTATCGATTATACATTTTGGTTACTCCAAACTAAATAGCAGAAGTAGATGAACTAATTTAAGCTTTTATAGATCACTGTTTTAACATAAAGGTGACCACCTGACTCATCTAGAAAAAGATAATTCACTTTCCTCAGCCTTCTGGCAAATGGGGGTTGGGGAAAAACTAAACTACTTTATGTAAGAATAGCTTTTTAAAAAAAGTTGGAGGGCGCCTGGGTGGCACAGCGGTTAAGCGTCTGCCTTCGGCTCAGGGCGTGATCCCGGCGTTCTGGGATCGAGCCCCACGTCAGGCTCCTCCGCTATGAGCCTGCTTCTTCCTCTCCCACTCCCCCTGCTTGTGTTCCCTCTCTTGCTGGCTGTCTCTATCTCTGTCAAATAAATAAATAAAATCTTTAAAAAAAAAGTTGGGGTATTTCCAAATTTAATACATACATGGTAACAAGTATCAGAAACAGCTGAGAGAAGTTAATAGTAAAGGTATAATTTCCATCCATGAAGAGAACACCATAACATTTTATTACTAGAATATTCTATACCAAAATCTCTAGAAGCACTATCTCATCTTTGAAAACCTTAAGTGAGTATATTTCATATATGATTAAATACATATATTCAGTCATACTTCTATTGTTCTTAGGATGTATCTTTTCATATTGTGATGATGAAATATTTCTCTTGAGAAAAAGTGAAAAGGTAATGCAAAGACTTTTTTTAGGAAGATTAAAAGGAGAGATTTTGTTCATGTTCTCCTAGTAAATGCTATGTCTTCTTTATCTGGACACATTAAAATTCTGAAGGTAAATGGATATTTGTCAATAGAAATATAGAATTTAAATTTTTTAAGTGTTGTAAGCAGTGACATAGCAAAGAATAAAGGTATCTAAAGTTAAAAAAAATACCTGGATTTATTAATTGAAGCAACTATAGAGCAAAAAGTTTAAACTAAGAGGGAATTAAGCCTTTAAGGCTTTAAATTTTACCACAGCATCTTATGAAATCTTAGACTTTCAACTTTTTCTAGACCTTAGATCCCTCACCTAAAAATATTAATGTGCATACCAGACATTTAAGCTCCCTTCATGCTTTTTATTATGAAAATATATTACATTAATTTGGAGTAAATCTTGGACACATTTTTAAAACCGTATTTTAAAAATTCTCAGTGCAGAAAGAACAATGTCACTGTGGTATGATGCAGGTGAAATTTGTAAGCTAGTTTAGACAGCGTGATTCTTCCTCATCTTCCAAAGGAACACTTTTGATTCCACAAAATGCTATATCATCTTAAAATATTTTTTTGGTATTTCCTTTATGAGCAGATCTTTTTTTCCACTAATGTAGGGGATGGATGAGCCAGAGATATCAATTTCTCTCTGAATATAATCTTTAATTATGTCTTGCTTTCGGCTTAACCCTAATGAGGGAGAGGTTAACTTAGTAAGCTGGGAACTGATCTCAAAGTAGAAATTAATGTTTTAATGCATTTGAAGGTTGTAGATCTTTTTTTCAGCTGGGGAAAAAATAGACGGATTCCCACGATATAATGCCTTATAACTAACAAGGCTTCTCATCACATGAGGTGCTGTAAATGCTTGAGCCAGTTAGCTCAGTTTACCTCTTCCCAGCAGACTAACTCAACAGTGCTTGATTTTTATCTGTTAGAAAAGCTCATGTACCTGGAATATCAACAAATAACTAACACATATATTTCATGAAATATTTATAGTCTCACATCCTTCTCTTATTTTGTGTTCCAGAGACTCTACTAAAATAATTTTATCTTATTCATATATGAAAGGAAGTGAAATATATATTCCCTTTGGTCTAATTGTTTAAAATATCAAAATGTTAAATACACAGAAAAGTGTTAAGTAGGAAGTACTAACACATACCCAAGCACACATCACCCAGATTTAAGAAATGGAAACATTTTGCCATATTTGTTAATTTCTTTTTTTTTCCCTCTAAAAATCGAATAGTTAAAGATCCAATTTAAGCATTGTCATCCTTCCATCCATATTTCCTCCCTCCCAGACATACCATGATATTGAAGTTGATGCTTTTCTTCCCTATCTAGGTTCTTATACTTTTGCTTCATAGGCATGCATACATTATATGTGGTATTTTGATGTGTTTTTAAAATCGACACAAAGGGTGCCGTATTATATGGATGTTTTTGTAACTCGCTTTTTATTCCACATAATATTCTGGGGATGTATACATATTGATTAATGTACATATGATTCATTACTTTTAACTGCTTTATTACATTATAAAAATAGAAGATTTTTATTCCTTCCCCTATGGATATAATGTGATTTTCTTTCTGTAGTTTTTCTTGATTACAAACAATGTTCTGCAGACATCCTAGCACATTTCTCACAGTGTACATGTATACATTGTGTACACACAGAGTTTTTTAGGTTATGGACTTTGTAATACAATTTCTGAAAGGTATATTATCACTTTTTTTATTATATATTGTTAAATTCATTTCCAAAATGGTCAGCTAATTTCCATTCCCATTAGCAATTTATGAGAGATGCACTTGGTTTTATCAAACTTTATCTGTCTATCCATCTTATTTACTCATGTATAAATGATGTTTTATCTTTTTTAATTTGTAGTTTCAGAAAATTAAATTTAAGCATATATTCATCTTTAGCTATTGGTTCCCTTCTTCTCTGAATTGGGCTCATTGAGCAGGAGATACTGAGTACAGATGAAAAAGAGTAAGGGAGCAAGCCATGATGAGATCTAAAGGAATAGTTTCACAGACAGGGAGGAAAATATATACAAATGTCTTCATGGAGAGTACTGGGAGGAGAAATCAGTGGAACCAGAGAGTAATTAGCAGATGAATTCAGAGGTAAGAGGTGATTAGGAATATACACTGAGAAAGGCTTTGTAGACAATTGCAATGATTTTGACTTTTATTTTGAGTGAAATGGGGAGTCATTAGATGACTTTGACCAAAACAGTGGCATGAACAATTTAATTCTACCAAGATCACTCTGGTATACACCAAACAGTGGTAAAGAGTGGAAGCAAGTGGAACTAGAGATGGGGTTATTATAGAAAGTTAGGCAAGAGATAAGAGAGGGTTGGATCAAGTGACAAAAGTGGTAAGTATTTGAATATATTTAAGACAGGCCTAAAAAATATATTGAGAGATTAGATGTTGGCGGTAAGTGAAAAGGATGAGTCAAGAATGATTCAAGCTCTTTGGGTTGAGAAATAACAAGAATGGAGCTGCTATGTACTGAGATGTTTCCTGAGTTCTAGGCATTTCAGAGAATTGTAATATGCCAGCCAAAATAGGTATGATTGTAGTTGATTACATGTTTGTAGTGGCCTCAGAAAACTTCTGAACTTTGAGTAGAGACATGAAATGAGAACTCCAATGGAAGAGTCAACAGTTTCAGGAGAACTTCTGTATGTGGCAATGGGGCACCAACCACCTGCACCCAAGAACTATTAGGTAAACTGAGGATGTGGGGGGGAGGCTTATGTATAAAATGTGTTTGAAGTCACTGGAGAACAACTGAGGGCTTGAGAGGCCAATATTCCAAATAATGGTGACCCTATTCCTAGCATTAGTACTTATTTTAAGGCATTTTCTGCTTCCCAAGCAAATGCTGATACTTTGAGAAACTGTGCCAAAGTCACTAAGAGGTTGACGGACTGAGAAGAGGATCTAACAGCTCATTACCAGAGGAATAAATGTTTGGGTTTCAGGACAAGAGAAAGGGTGTCATAAACACTGCAGGGGTTCAGTTGGACTGTGCAGTGCCCTTCCAAAGGAAGAAAGGAGGAAATGGAAATAGAATAGCTCTTAGAAGGATTGAAACCCTTCTTTAAACCACCTTAATCTCTAATAGACTAAGTTGATTTGGGATTGCTAGTGCCGTTGGTCAGTCTGCACAAAGCAAAGGTAAATCCTCTCTAGAAGAAGGTAATGCAATCCTAGGTCTCACATTCTCTCTCTAAATTTTAATATATAATGGCCAATATTCACTTAAAAATAATAAGGCATAAGAGAAAAACAAAACCTGAATGAAAGCAGAGACAAGAGAAAAAAGAAACAAACACATAGGAATCCAGATAATAGATTTATCAGATGCAGACAGTGAAATGACAGGGATTAATAGGTTTAAGAACTTAAGTGATAAGATGGGGAATTTCATTAACTATTAAAAATAAGCAAATGGAAATTCTAGAACTGAGAAATCAGTAACTGGAATTAACCTAACAACAGGAGAGTCTGAGTTGTTAAATATGTATCCAGGTGGAAGCATAGTAAGGCCAGGTAATACCAAAAACAACACACACACACACACACACACACAGATAGAAGCATAAAAGACAAGGGGGTGTGATAAAAAATAAAAATGGCCTATTTTATGTACAACTGGAGTCATAATAAGAAAGGAAAAGAGAAAACACTATGGGGAAACATTTGAAGAGCTAATTGCAATGAATTTTCCAAAAACCAACAAAATATTTTTGAAAGAGAATCTTGAAAGTTGGCATATATCAAGCAGGTTTAAAGAAAAGCACATTTAGATGATAGTAAAATCTAGTACAAATTAAAGAAAATCAAAAGCAAAGAACTTTTTTTTTTAATTTTACTTCAAATGAGGAACAATAAGATTGAGGGCTGATTTTCAACCACATTAATAAAAACGACAGTGGACTCGTATCTTCAAAGTGCAGAGAAAATATAATTCACAACCTAGAATTCTATATCTGGCAAAAGTGCCTTGCTAAAAATAAAGGTGAAATAAAGAGATTTTCAGGCAAACAGAAACTGAGAGAATTTGTCACCAGCAGACCTGTGCAAAAGAAAATTCTTTAGGTGGGAAGGACAATAACCAAGTAAAAAAGCACCGGGTGTTGTATGCACGTGATGAACCACTAAATCCTATACCTGAAACTAATATTGCACTGTATGTTAACTAGCTGGAATTTAAATCAAAACTTGGAGAAAAAACAAAAACCACAGGGCTGCAGAGAGGAATGAAGAACATTAGCGTAAATATGTGAGTAAAGCTAACAAATGATATAAATGCTATGAAACAATAATTATAGTATACTTATCAAATTTGAACTATGTATTGGAAACTAAAATACACGAAAGCCAAAGCAAAAACAAGAGAACACGAATAGAATTAGTGTTTTAAGGCTGTTGAAATATGTGAAAATTAGTAAAAATACAAATTTATGTTGGCCTGAATAGATCAAGAATGCACATTTCAGTCTTTATGATCTCCACTAATACATTTGTGAAATCAGATAAAACTAATTAATTATTAGATAGAAAAGTGGAATAGCAAAAAAAGTAATTAATTGAACAAAGGTAAACAAGTTGGGGGAAGGGGCACCTGGGTGGCTTAGGTGGTTAAGCGTTGGGTTTGATTTCATCCCAGGTCATGTTCTCAGTGAGACGGCTCCATGCTGGGCATGGAGCCTGCTTGGATCCTCTCTCTCCCTCTCCCTCTGCCCCTCCCTCTGTTCTCTTTCTCCCTCTCACTCTCAAAAAAAAAAAAAAAAAGTTGGGGAAAAATAAAAATATGAGGAGAATAGAAAATGGTAATATAATAGATGCTGAGTAAATATGTACAGAGTTAAATTAAATGTAACTAAATATTACAATTAAACAGCAAAGATTTTTAGACTAGATTTACAAAAAAAAAAAAAAAAGAAGAAGAAGAAGAAAGCTAATGCTTATGAGACACAAATCTAAATTACCAGGATGCACCAAGGTTAAAAACAGAAGACAAACATTCACACAATACAAATAAAACCCCAAAAGAATCTAGTATCACTATGCTAATGTCAGACTAAGTAGGCTTTACACCCAAAACCATTACTGGAGATAGAGAGGTGCTTTATAATCATAAGTATTATTATTACATTAAAAATTATAATACAACAGGAACATTTGACAATTTATAATTTATATACACTAATTTCACAGTCTCAAAATATATAAAGCAAAACTAAAGTTTTTAAAAGAAAGTCACCATCTATTTAATTGAGGGTTTCTAATCTTGAATAGATGTTGAATTTTGTCAAATGCTTTTTAATTTTATTACAATGATAATATTTTTTTCCTCATCCCGTGTTTATGATAAATTAGGTTGTTTTATGATTATTTGAAGAAACGTGCATTCCTGGGATAAGCCCAGTCTAGCCATACACTCATGTTGTATTACCATTTTGGAGATCTTGTTTTTGTTTTTACATATTTGCTGGATTAGATTTGCTAATCTTTTATTAAGGATTTTTAAACTGTATTCACGGGAGTCTATAATTTTATTTCTTCTTATGTTTTAATGAGGTTTTATTAATAAAGCTTTGCTAATCTCATAAAATGAGTTGGAAGTGATTATCTAGTAACAATTTTTGTGTACGATTGGTATTATTCATTCCTTAAATGAATTAATCTTAACAGAATTTGCCAGTGAAACTATCTGAGCATGGAGGTTTATTTTCTTCACTTTTTGTGGCCTCATTTTTTTCATAAAAATTCAATTATTTAATGTCTACTCCAAATTTTCTACTTCTTTTGTGCTCGTTTTGTTAAGCAGTATTTCTCATCTAAGTTTTAAAATGTATTAGCATAAAATTGTGTGCTTCTTATGTCTACAGTATTTATAATAACATTCTCTTTTTCTTGATATTAGAAATTTGTATTTTTTTCCTCTCGTTTTCCTCATCAGTCTTGTTAGAAGTTTATTAATTTTACTAATATTTTTCAAACCACCAATTTTTGTTTTATTATTTAACTCTATTGTTTTGCATTTCATTGATTCCTGCTCCGTTCTATAAGATTTCTTTCCTTCTGCTTATTTTAGATTTGTAATCTTTCTCTAGATTCTTAACTTAAAAACTAGACCACAGAGTGGAAACCAACCTTCATTTCTACTAGAAGCATTTAAAGATGTTAAGTTTTCTTTTGCACTCCTCTTAACCTACATTCTATACATTTTGATACAGAGTATTTTCATCATCATTCAGTTCAAAACATTTTCTGATTTTGCTTGTAATTTATTAACTCATGCATTATTTAGAACTATGCTTTTGTCTTTCAATATTTGAGGACTTTTTACATATCTCTTGATTATTGCTTTCTTTTTTAAAAAATTAAAGTATAATCAACATACAGTGTTATACTAGTTTCAGGTGTACAAAATAATGATTAAACAATTCTATACATTAGTCAGGGCTCATCAGGAAAAGTGTACTCTTAATCTCCTTTATCTATTTCACCTACCCCCCACTTATCTCTCGCAACCACCAATTAGTTCTCTGTATTTAAGAGAACTGGCTTTGTTTGTTTGTTTATTTGATTCTTTGTTCATTTGTTTTGTTTCCTAAATTCCACATATGAGCGAAGTCATATGGTGTTTGTCTTTCTCTGTTTGACTTATTTCACTTTGCATTATACCCTCCAGGTCCATCCATGTTGTTGCAAATCGCAAGATCTCATTCTTTGTTATGGCTGAGCAATATTCCATTGTGTGTGTGTGTGTGTGTGTGTGTGTGTGTGTGTGTATACACACTAGGTCTTCTCTATCCATTCATCTAGGGATGGACACTTGGGTTAGTTCCTTATCTTAGCTATTGTAAATAATGCTGCAGTAAACAAAGGGGTGAATATATCTTTTCAAATTAATATCTTTGTTTTGTTTGAGTAAATACCCAGGAGTGGAATTAGCGAAACAATGGTAATTCTATTTTTAATTTTTTGAGGACCCTTCATATTGTTTTCCACAGTGGCTGTACCAAGTTGATTCCCATTAAAAAAAAAAAAAACTCCTTAAAGGAGAGAAAAGGCAGTAATTTTTCTGACATTGACTGTAGAAACATTTTTCTAGATATGTCTTCTCAAAAGGGAAACAAAAAAACAAAATTAAACTATTGAGACTACACCAAAATAAAAAGCTTTTGCACAGTGAAGGAAACCATCAACAAAATGACAAGTAAACCTGCCGTCTGGGAGAAGATAATTGCAAATGATATATCTGATAAGGGGGTAATAGTCATTATTTCTTTCTAACGGAATTTCATTGCAGTAGAATAACATTATCTGTAAGCATATAATCTTTGGAAATTTATTGTGATTTGGGTATGGTCCATTGTATGGTCTAAATCAGTGAACATTTAATCTGCATCAAAAATGATGTGCATTCTGCATTTGTTTGGTTTATATTTGAGAAACTTCATTTAGCTCAGGGTGATTAATAAATGTGATTCAGATCTTCTATATATATACTTAACTTATTTGCTATCTCATTCTACAAATTATTGAAATAAGAGTACTTAAATCTTAAACTATGAGTATGGGTTTATTTCTCAATTTTTATTTCATGTATTTTGTAGCAAAATCACTAGTTATTAGTCATTTCCATATTTATGATTATTATGGCAACAAATTATTGTGTTATTGTTATCTCCTTATCTCATATTATTCCTTAACTTCAAATAATATTTTTATGTTAACAGACTCTTCAGTTTTCTTATGCTTGCTGTTTGCATACTATAACTTTTCTATTTAATCTAGCTGTGACTTTGTATTTGAAATGAATTTCTTTTAAAAATTATACAGCTGAATATTGTTCTTTTTTTCATTATTTCATTTGACATTCTGCCTTGTAATGGTGATTTTTAGTCCATGTATACTTATTAACTATTGACATATTTGGTCTAAATCTACCAACTAAGTATTTTTCTACCTATTTTTTTGTCCCCTCTGTCCTTCCATTCTCAGCTCCTTCTGAGTTACTTGAAAAAAAATTTTTTTTTCATTTTAAATGATGTATTATCTTTCTTTTTCTATTAATTAAGACTTTATTCACCCAATGTGGGGCTCAAATTCACAGCCCCGAGACCAAGAGTTGTATATTCTACCGATTGAGCCAGCCAGGCACTCCATGTATTATCTTTTTAATCACACCATTTTGCATTATTTTTTACTGGTTGTTGTGTCATATCCCTTCAGTCTGAAGAGAACTAACTCCTTTTAACATTTCTTACACTGTATGAATCAATATATTCTTTCATTTTTCATTCACATCCAGAAGTTATTATTTGCCTTTTTTGTGTGTGTGAGATAATTTCACTGGGTATAGAAGTTCTGGCTAACATTTTTTTCAGCATGTAGAGATGTTGATCCATTGAATTCTGTCTTGCATTTTTTTTCTGCCATTGGTTTCCTACAAGTATCCTCCCCACCCCAGATGCTTTTGAGACATTTTCTTTACCTTTTATTTCTAGCAATTTTACTACAATGTATGTAGGTGTAGTTGTGTTTCCATTTAACTTCTTTTCAGTTTATCGGAACTTTATGTGTGAGAAATTTTTGATAAATATATTCTCAAAAAATTTTTTGCCATATTCCTTCTCTTCTTATAGAATTTCAAATACACATATATATTATGTAATAGGTAATTGAAGCTCTGTCTTTTAAAATATTTTCTCTTCCTTTTCTTATTAGTGATTTCATTTTTTTCAGCTTTATTGAGGTATAATTGACATAGAATATTTTAAAAGTTTAAGGTGTACAAAATAATGATTTCATATATGTATATATTGCAAAATGATTAGAACAATAAATTTACCATCACCTCTCATAATTATAGTTTTTTTCCCTTGTGCTAAGAATTTTTAAGATTCACTCTCTTAGCGAATTTCAAATGTACAATACAGTGTTGTTAATTATAGTCAACATGCTATATATTGCATACCCAGAACTTATCTAATACTGGAAGCTTTTAACTTTTGACCACCTCCATCCGTTTCCTCTAACCCACACTCCCTGCCTCTGGCAACCACAGATCTGTTCTCTTTTTCTATGAGTTCAGGGGTTCTTTTAGATTTGACATATAAGTGAGATCATTACATTATCTTTCTCTTATTTTGTTTTTCTTTAGTTTCCTTCAGTAGAAATTATGTAACCTAAAATTTTTCTGAATTTCAATTTCACTATTTTCAATCTGTTGTTGTCTATCTACTGAATATTTTATTTCAGATATTGTTGTTTTCAAATTGGCAATTTCTTTTTTCTTTCTTTCTTTCTTTTTTTTTTTTAAGTTTTCAGTACTTTACTGAGATTCCCATTATGTGCCATAATTATGATATGTGTTTTTCATATTCCAAACATATTTTTAGAAACTACAAAGAAGCTTTCTTTTAATTCCAACATTTGTCTCATCTTGGGGTCTATTTCTATCAACTATATATCTCTCCTGACTTGGGTCACTTTTGTCTGCTTATTTGTGTGTCTAAAAAATTTTATCGTATGCTGAGTATGGTACCTAATACATTATAGAGACTCTGGATTCTGTTTTCTTCCTTTAAGAATGCTGATTTTTATTCTAGCAGACAGTTCACATGTTTGCACTCAAATTCCAAACTCTATTTCACCTGTTTTGGGCAGCAGTTAAAATCTAGGCTCAGGTTATTTGTTTTTGTTATTTGTTTTTTGTTTGTTTGTTTTGGTATTTGTTTGTTTGTTTTGATTTCCAGCTTTTGATTTCTGTTGGCCTTGCACGCTTCCCCATGTGTGCACAATTCAGTTTACAGTTTATGTGAAGATTTTGGGGTTACTTTCTCTGGGTCTCCCTCTTTTCCATGTTTACACCCCCCCACACACACACACTAACACTTTGTTGGTCCTGAATTCTGTTCTTGAATTCTATAAATCAGTAATGAATTTGGTCATTCAGTTAAAGTCTAGGAGTATTCTGAGGTAGAAACCCTCCCCTATAAGCTCAAATATTTCTCAATACATTTTCTTTTGTCAATCATCTTTGCTCTCTGTGGTCACTCTCTAGTGTCTCCAAGTAACTGGTCTTAATACTTTTTCTAGAACTTATAACTGCTGTCTGTGGGATGTCCATAAAAAAAGTTAATTAGTCAAATACAGGTTACTCTGCCATTACCAGAAAGTGAATCTCTATTTTCTATAATAGCTTACAATGCATGGTGGGGTCCTTTCTCAGCATGGTTATATAGCAAGCCCGTGAAGACCCTTCTTTTATTCTTGGTAAGTTATACAAAGGAAAGGGCTGATGTCTCATTGAAAAACTACTTATGTGTCTATTAAAATAGCAAGAATGGAACCTATCTGAGATCTGCTTTGTGGGTAGAATTTAAACTTATGTCTCAATAGGATGTACAAACACAAGGGTATCCAGTGGAGAACAGCCTGGAGGTTGCTCTGTTATACTGAAGGATTTGTTGATTCAGTCAGCGACCTTAAGCCGGGACTAATTTTCTTACTCCATAAAATGAGAGGCATTAATACATACTTTCACCCAAAGGATACTATGTAAAGATTTTTGTCAGGTCTTAAATGTTTGAACTTCTTTAAGAAAAATACTATGTAAATAGAAGATGTGTCTTGAAAGAGAAATCATTTTATTCAGTTTTCTAAACAACTCCCATAATGCCCTTTCTACTGATGCATAACTAGTATTTAATGATAATAGTATTTGCATTTTAAATTACTTTGTGTGCCCTGGATATTTACTCTGATCACAAGAAGTATATTGCCTTGGGTTATGCTGCAGTCATAATTAACTTTTGCTTAAAAGTACTATATGATCTTAGAAAATAAAGAAACCTTGTTAACAGTGCCATATTTATTTTTCATCATACAGAAGAAAATTAATACAAAATTTTCTCTTGGTTTCTTTTGATATTTTCTACCATCGCCTTAAACCAAAGATTATATTTTCTTCAGTTATATGTTATTAATTATTAAAGACAGGGTATTTCTATGACCATAAACATAGAGAATTTGAGAGGCTTGTTGGAATTATTCCACTTCCTATCACTCTGTAACAATGTAAGAATTAAAGTTTACAATTAGAGTAATAGGTCCCAGTTTACACTATTGCTCCTTTTTTTCCTGAATAATTTTTAATAGTATTCCATTACACTACCAAAATTTTCTCTGTGTGAGCAAAACATTTTTTTTGGTTACAAATTATAAACAAAAGTTTCTCCACTTACAATATCTTGCTAATCCATTTGTGATATCAGTGTTCATGAATTAAAACTGTTATATTTGTATTTATTATCAGATTCTGTAAAGAGGCACATTATCTTTTCTTTCTCAGAATTACCTATCTTAACTATTATAACACAAAAAGTAAGCTAGCATTACAAAATAGAGATGCTTACCTAATGTGAAATAATTTTATAAATATTAAAAAATAAAGAATTCTTAAAGTCACAATAGCAATATTAGCTAATAGCAAATTAATGTTTGGGAAAATTTTAAAGAATAAGTAATTTAAAATTAATGAAGAAAGAAGCATATGCCGAGCACTTAATTCAGAATATCAAGATAAATGGAACAAGTGCAGCTTAATCTCTGATTGATTTTTCCATGTACATGGTTAACATGCAGACTAACGTAAATTTACATCATAACCTGGAGCAGGGGAGTATCATATGCAATATTACTTAGATTTTTAAAATTAATTTGGGTATGCTTCATATTTCCCTGGAACAGAAACATATGCTATTAGATAGGTAGTGTTGTTACAGCTTTACTATTTAAGTAATCAGATTTCACTTAAGATAAAAATTTTAAACCAGTTGCGTTGTGTGGCATGCCACACAGAGTTGTCAAGTTGTCTCTTCCTTCAAACAATGACACACAGTATCTGTTCTTCTATAGTTAATATTTTGCCGAAAGAAGAAAACATTTGACACATCAGAATCTCTGAAAAACCATTGTGTCTATTCACAAACATGAACACTCTATTTTGGATAAGCTTGTGAAGCATACTTCTCGTGGATCCTTGATAGAGGCGTGTCCTTATGCAAGTGCAAATATATCTGGACTGGTGATCATATTGGGAGAAGATAAAATTAAAGACTAAGTCACAAACATAGGCTTTTTGTGATTCATTATGACCAGTGGTTAGAGAAAATTTCCACATACTTAGGTCACAATTACTTCATTTCAATTAAATTTAAAAGCTATACTAAGCACTGTTGGTTTGAAAGTCAATGTGCTAGGCACGATAGAGAACCAAAAGTTAGCATCTGTCCTCTGGGAGTTTATATTCTTTACTTCCAATTACAGAATAAGCCAGAAGTTGATAAAAGCCAGGAAAAAAGTACAAAGTAGGCTTTCTAAGAAGGAAGTGAATGTATCTGTAATGACACTGGAAAAGTAATTTAGAACTGTATTTGGAAAGGTGTTGCTAAAATTTGGAAGGAATTTATAGATGAATTCAATAGTTCGAAGGATTTATTAAACAATGTTTGAGCTAAGAATTGACACCATATGTTCCTGATTAAATTTCAATATTCAATCTCAGTGGTTTTAATGTTACTAATTTCTATCACGGAGGAGTTTTAGCAGAATGGTGTTCAATGACTTTGATTCTAGACCTATAAAATTCATAGCAAAAGTATGCTATATTATGAACTGAAATGTTAACAATAGGAAACATTCATTTAAGCTGAATGGAAAAAATGTTAAATACATTTTTTGGTCCAGTGACTACACTAATAATAACAGATAATCAGTGAGTACAACAGCAAGGATTAAAAAAAAAAATCACACAAGGCCTGTAATCTTTTATCTGAGATATAAACCCAGCTTTTCAGTCTCTTATAACCTAAAACCATCCCATTGAACTCACAGTCAAGTGTCATCTTACTTCTATCAATGAGTTTCATACTACATTGAAATAAATCCTGCAAATGTCTAGAACTCATTTTGTTGCCCATGAACTAGAAATTCCCAGGCAGAATTTCATCATTACTTAGAAGTTTGTAATGAAACGCAATGTGATTTTTAGTATCAATTATAATGTTAGCACCTGAGTGATTTTCTGCATCATGTATGTGTGCTTTGAACAATCTTTTTTTCATAGAGTACTGATTCCTCACAATATTAGTTAACACTCATGTAAAAAGGGTTTAATCATTAAATTATCTTGGGAAACAATATTAAATACAATTTTTAACTTGGCAATCAAAATTTTAGTTACTCCCCCTGTATATTTTCAACTGGGGATAAATAGATATAACATTTTATTAACCTATTTAATCTTGTGATTTGTTTCTGCATATGTAAAAATACATATACCTAGCTATATGTAAAAATATTCACCAGAAACCTCTTCAATCTAATGTTACATACAGGTAAAGAGAAGTCTGTTATGTGTTCCTAAGAATTCAGTGGTGTTGAATTTTGATTTTTACCAAGCCCTACCCTAAGTCGGCTCTGTTTCGTCTAAGCTAAAATAGTCTTTAAAGGGAGCATGTAGCTATACCTTAGGGCAGATACAGGGCTTGTGACCAAAATGAGGGCCAGTGAAAGGGAACAATCGGACCTCACGATTTTACTTTCTGGTTTCCCCATCTCTCCTCCTTGAAAAATTCAGTAAAGGAAAGATATTGTCTGCCTTTTATGCTACTGGTTAAAAATATATTGGTGTATGTTACTAGTTTCCCATACTGGCTGTGCATTTGGATAAGTTGGAGAGGTTTCAAAAATTCCAGTACCCAGGCCCCACCCATACCAAATATTTAAGCATCATCTCTGGTTACAGGCTCTAGCCTTGCTTTTTAAAAAATTACGTATTTTTTTAACCTTTTCTCTCTTTAAGTGAATCAAGTGATAAAAATGTACATCCTGGGTTTGAGAAATACTGGGGTGAATGTACCTAGTGATCGAGTGAGAAAGGCACTCTTCCAGGCTTGTTGCCATAGTCAGCAGCTTTCCAGTAAGATGCGTGTATGAAGGAAACTCCTTCCACTGTGGGCCTTTCCGGCCAGAACCCTAATCACAATCATGTATCTTTGACATCCTTAGGCTCTATGATCTTATACACAAGGTAAGTTCCAGGGAAATGGGTGTTAGCATACAGAATTTTGTACTACAAGAAATGCTGTCTTTTACCCATGAAGGACTATGTTCAGTGGTTAAAAGCCAGGGTCTTTAGGTAAGCTGGACACGACATTGTATTACCATGAAACAATTCCTACTCCTTTTTTTTTTTTTTTGCTTGTTTGTTTCCTCTTCAAATGAGGCTGAAAGCAGGGGCGCCTGGGTGTCTCCCATCAGTTGTGTCTGTCTTGAGCTCAGGTCATGATCTTGGAGTCCTGGGACTGAGCCCCACATTGGGCTCCCTGCTCAGTGGGGAGTCTGCTTCTCCCTTTCACTCTCCCTCTGTCCTCTCTATATCTCTCTTAAATAAATAAATAAAATCTTAAAAAAACAGATGAAGCTGAAAGCAGCACTTAGAGATAATTTTTCATAGGAAGCATCCAGTAAACAGTAAATCTTTGTTGTTTTAGTCATCTTCGCATTAGCAAATAAATGTATATACATGCAGAGATTCAAGCATGATTTTCTTCTTAACAAAGTCGAAAGTCATCTGGGTGTTATACAAAACTGCCTCCTTTCTGGGTTTGTGCCACAATAATGGTTGTGGAACAGACTAGCAGAGAATTCTAAGCTCAAGCCTCAGGCAACCTTGCTGATTTTTCATTACAATCCAAAAGAAAGAAAATCAACACCATATGATATTGAACTATCATCATGGCTGGAACATAGAGTGTCCATCCTTCCCTCTGCACTCATACTCGTTTCTCTGTCCGTCTGAATCTACCTGTGTGGATCCTAGTGATTGTTCAACATGCCCATGAATTCCCAGCTTCCTCCAGGAAGACAGTCCCCTGCCTACACTACAGTGCCCACACTCCAGCTTTTGTAGTACTCGGATTGTGTTTATACTATCTCTCAAATCAGTTAGTTCATACTATAAAATGTAAGCAATATGCAAGAGAATAGACAAGACTCTTCCCTGGTCTGACTGAAAGAAAAGGTTATCTAAACCTATTCTTAGAATAGTCAAGCCTTGTCTCAATCAAAACCCATAACAATGTCTCAAGTTGGAGATGTATAAATTATGTGAATGGTATTTCAGGAGGGAAATAGCTCTTGCTGTTATATTAGGGCAAAAATAATCAAGAAGAATTTAAATAAATTATTCAAAATTGAATAGGAAATAGTGTAGGGACCCCATTTTGGTTGCCCATAAGTCATTATCCAAGGTGGATGAAAAGGAAGGAGTTTAAAAAATTTGAAAACATTTGTGAGCACTCTGCCCTTAAGGATTTCCCAAACACCAACAAGGTTCTGATGGAATCACAGCAGCCCTGACTGAACTGAGACTGATGTTCCTGCTTCCCAGGGACAATAACGGGTGTGGTGTCTTTCGCTACAATTTTTTTATTATCCACACAAATTTCTACTCTCCCCATATGACCTTGTAATCCATCATTCATCATAAGAACCTGGCAGAGACTGTATGAACTCTATAAGCTACATTTAATTATGTTCTACTAGAAAGCTGGGATATTTCATATTGCAGTAACAATAAGTTGATTCACAGGTTTTCTTTTGGGAGGCCAGCCCTAAACAAAAGTGTCGTGTTAGCTTTTTTAAGATAACGCCATGATACCACCTTTAACCGAAATTCGTATTATTAGAGTCACAAAAGCATTAGATTGCAAAGCTGGGTCATTGTCTCCAGGAGCTACCATTGCAATGCCTGCACAGGGGAAATACACAGGAATGATATGATTCTTGGGAAAACTGCCAGGAAGAAACATGTTCATGGGTAATACGTATCAGAGAAAGGGCAGGGAGAATGTATGATCATTAGGCTGGAAACTTTACAGGTAAGGACTAGGTGGTAAATTAATTCTGTATATCAACACACACACACACACACACACACAAATTGGTCATGATTTTCCTTCATGCTTTAAACTCATCAGAAGTATTTTTTTAAACAATAACCAAGATTGCTTCTGTTCTTTAAATTCTAAGGTATGCAAAATTCAATATTTCTGTGAAATCTAAAGATGCTTTCATTTATTTGCAATGATGATTCTAATAAAAAAAGAAACACATTTATCAAGTTAAAGCAGTAAGTAGTAATGCAGTGGCTACATAGTAAATATTTTAATTGTTCTTCTTTGTTATATTTAGGGAAGAGACATTAGACATGACCTTGGGATTATGAAATAGTCCAAATTCAAAGGCAAAGGTTGAATCTTTTTTTATGAAGCAGTATTAGGAAACAGGGTTTTAATTACCTCTTTTTCCATGTTCATTCCATTTTGTTAGAGTCTTACAGAGAGAAGCATCTGTAAAAATATTACCCAGTATCCTATTCTATCACGTATGATTCATGAATACAACTTCAGTTTTGCCCAGATAGTGCCTTTTCCTTAACTAACTATGGAGAGTTACAATGACAACTCTGTAATCAAGACTAAAAAAGAAAAAAAGGAGTGCCAGAGATATCAGGCAATGTTTGAGAAGTGCAAAAACTTTAAACTGTTTGCCAATTAATCTGTTTTACCATGCACACATTTATATATAAATGTCTGAAAGAGCATAATCTTGGGCAATCTGGATAGACTAAGAGAAAAGAGCTACTATGTCTTATACTGACATGTTTTTACTTTTAATTTATTTATTGGTCGTTTTCCACACGGAAATGGGGAGAATATATGAATGCAAGATTTTTGCACCTATGTCAGTTGAACGAAGCCAGGTTTTCTTTTCCCATGATGGATCGGCACATTTAGTCCCTTATATCCTTATAAACCTTTTCCTCTCCACAGTGGGATTCTCAGTCTCCCCTTCATTTCTAACTGTTGCTGTTTATATGCCATATTACATTCTCTAATTTCCTTTTATCTTTTCTTTATTTTGCAATGTCTCAGTATGTGTCTCTTTAAGACAAGTTAATTTAGCCAATTACTCCAGTTTGGTTGAAGATAAAATCTTTAATTTATCCAGGCCTCCTTTATTCTTTCTAGGATACTCTTTTCATTAATTTCACGAAGCATTCTAATTCTCCAGTTTAGGGAAAAGCTAATTTCCCCACATACATGCACACATACACACACGAGCTCAGATGCAAACCAATATATAAGGATACTGCCAAAACTGATACTTCCCCTCCTTTTTATAGATAATCTTTTTTGTGTGTGTGTGTTTTCAAGGTATATTTATTATGTATTATGTTATCCTTGAACTGTTTTAATTCATTAATGTTTTAGCAAAATGCGGTTTAATCTCCTTTCTTGAGAAGTATTTTGAAAGAATAGAGGATAAGGACCCAGGATGCCTAGAGGAATGTCTGGGGAATTGTTGAGAAAGGCCAAAAGTGCAAGGCCCAATGGCTTGAGGCATTTGAAAATAAAAGTGCCTTTTTTTTCATTTGTCCATTTATGAACACATTGCACGTACTAGTTACCGTTTTAGGCATAAGGGCAGATGAAAGATGCCATCCCTGATTTCCAAGCTGGGGGAAAGAGAGGAAATATATAAAATGATATGCGCTAAATGAATACAGATAAGGAAGTGATCAGCTCGATCTGGGGCAAGTTTCAAAAAGGAGAGATGCTGTGGGGGGGTTGAAGATGAGAGGAACAACCCTAAAGTGACCATTTTTATTGATTTTACACTTGTGATGCATCCTCTAAGGAAATTGTTAATATAGACATTTCCTGTATAATTCAACTTGTTTACATGTCCTTATTCTTTTTTTTTTAAATTTTGTTTTATTATATTATGTTAATCACCATACAGTACATCCCCAGATTCCGATGTAAAGTTTGATGCTTCATTAGTTGCGTATAACACCCAGTGCACCATGCAATACGTGCCCTCCTTACTACCCATCACCAGTCTATCCCNCAGCCAAGGAAACAGTCAAAAAAACTAAGAGACAGCCCACGGAATGGGAGAATATATTTGCAAAGGACACCACAGATAAAGGACTGGTATCCAAGATCTACAAAGAACTTCTCAAACTCAATACACGAGAAACAAATAAACAAATCATAAAATGGGCAGAAGATATGAACAGACACTTTTCCAATGAAGACATACAAATGGCTAACAGACACATGAAAAAATGTTCAAAATCATTAGCCATCAGGGAAATTCAAATCAAAACCACACTGAGATACCACCTTACGCCAGTTAGAATGGCAAAGATAGACAAGGCAAGAAACAACAATTGTTGGAGAGGATGTGGAGAAAGGGGATCCCTCCTACATTGTTGGTGGGAATGCAAGTTGGTACATGTCCTTATTCTTATATGTATGTGAACTACTTCTGCTTCTAAGTCGGACGACCTGGAAGACATTCCTTCTGTTTCTGCTTCTAAGTCGGACGACCTGGAAGACATTGCATCTGTTTCAGGTACTGGGTAATCTGCTCCTAAGTACGCTTAAATAGGTTTGTTGTTCATACTTGTGTAAACACAGCAGGAAAGTGATACACCCAAAATATTGATTCAGATCATAAGGGGATCATGACTACAGAAGCGAATTTAAAATGACTAAATATTTCAATAATTGATTAATTTTTTAAAAATCTGTGGGTTACAGTACTTGCACACCTTCTCTAACTCCCTTGCTTGACTCTTTCCTCACCCCGGTGCATTTTCTCCCCTTCCTTCTCAGAGAGCCCTATGCTTCAATGTCCCAGGAAATTGTCAGCACTTTTTTCTCTGCCTGAGGCTCTATTTTCTAGAATGCCAAGGTCAACACTTGGTGCCTCAGGATGGGGCTTTGGAGTTAGGTTACTCAGCTCTCTGAAAACAAAAACTGTTGGCATTAAGTGGTATCATAATTACCTAAGCATCCACCTGTGGTTAATTTTGATGTGCAGGTGGAGGGCAAGGGAACATAATGATTTGGGCAGCCATGTTACTTATTAGGATTATAATGGGAAGACATTATATGTGTCAACAGTACAGACCTTAAATATTAGATTAAAAGAGTCAGGGAAGATACTTCCCAATTGAGTATATGCTCAGAAAGCCAGAGGACACTAAATTTGCAGGCTTGGTATGTAGGTTTTCTATGCAAAAGTTAGGGCATTGAAAGAGCAGGACACTGAGACGTGGAATAGGTCAATGGGTGGATGGACCTAACAGCATAGAACCCCAAATTTCAGCCTTTCTCAGTTATCAAAGGATATACTTTAGTCTACTCTTACTTGGAGGCAATGTGATGATCTCACACACAACAGGTGTGGCAAGAAGACACTTAGTCTCCTTGAGATATCCTCCCAATATTACATGTTGCCTACAGTCCATACCCAAAGTCAGGTCTCAGCATCGCCTCAAAAGAGGATATCAGAGCTTTCCCCCATGCAGAACTTATATTGGAAAAGTAATGGCAGTGCCTAGCTATGTGAGAGCAAGAAACCAGAACATATGTGTGGGTTTGGGTCTTGAGTCTGGATCATAAGCCTGGATAGGCTCAGAATCTCATGAATCAGGATTTAATATTTTAGAAAGGACAGGAGTTGGCCCTAATACATTGTTTTGTTAACTCCCAGAAGTCTGGTCTTATGATGGCCAGAAGTAAGTGAAGAGAAGTACGAGAACTTCCTTGGCAAAATGTTAGAATATCAAAAAGTTCTAGCCCATTAGGATGTTATAATGATACTTTTTAGTGTATAGTTCAAAAACTCACCACTTGACCAAGTTCCCCAGGAGCAGATAAAGGAATCTTCTGCCCACTGATGTGTAAAAATATGTACTATTGGCAGTGTGGACATGTACCAGAGTCTTTGATAGTTTAGTAGTGACTGTCCTCTCAAGGGTGAGGTTTTCAGTAGGGAATTCAGCCATTGACCTGGCCTCTCTATTCTCTCTAGGAAAGATGGGATTCTGGGAAGGCATAGCAGAGGTAGGAGCAATGAATCTTCAGCACCCAGATGGATCTCATTATTACATAAGTATTAGGGCCAAAGTGGCAAACAGGACCTTTGGCCCACAAAGGTCTCCCACGGCAGGGGCGCCTGGGTGGCTCAGTCGGTTAAGCGTCTGACTCTTGGCTTCCACCCAGGTCATGACCTCAGAGTCCTGAGATTGAGCCCTGAGTCTGACTCTGCACTGGGCATGGAGCCTGCTTAAGATCTTAAGATTCTCTCTCTCCCACTCCCTCTAGCCCTCCCCCCCACTCTTAAAAAACAAAACAAAAAGCCTCTCTCAGCTAATTTATAATGTTCTTCTTGTGGGAGTGACTGATAAACAGCTGAACCAGATGCTTTCTGCAATTAGGGAAAAAAAAAATCTGGAGCAGGTTGGCAGAAGGCTAATGACACTGTGATGAAAAGCCATAGGTATTTGCCTAGTTTCCAAATAGAAGCTGTGCCAGATACCCAGGTGCACTGATGGAAGGGGAGGCTGGGGTACTTTGAGCAGTGACCTTGAGCAGGTCACCTTGCTGCAATTCCATAGCAAGTATTTACAGTAAATATTCCTCCAATTGTTCCCTGAAGAATCACATGGCTGTTCACCAAGATCACTGTGTACTGGTGAATAGGAAATATTCAGATTTTTAAAAGAATGCTAGGTATGGATTCTAGATGGCATTGATACCCAGAGACTTGTAATGCCACCATGGTTCACCAGCTAGAATGGAGGTGAAGATCAAGTGATAAATGCAGTTCTGGCCTGAGGTCATTTCACAGGTCTGTGGGCTCACCTTGTGGTTACTTCCCCAGTGAGCCGATGCATTGAAAGGACACAGATGGCTGTGAGAAGTCTGAATGGACACTGTGTGGGACAAAACCTTGTAGACCTTCTAATTTTCCCTTCCCTGTCTCTTTTTTCTCATGGTCAACAACTTATCCATGCTGATTTTCCTCTCCATTTCTACACTTGCCTGCAGTTTCCCCACAGACAACATGACGTTTGGTTGCCTGAGAAGCTGACAAAGGAGCCAAATGACACATTGTCAGTGTGAGCAAGTTAGCCCTCCATAGGGTAAATTTTGACAGTGAGAAAAATGGAAAACTAGAGGAAATTGAATAGATAAATTTCCTTTCCTTTCGTCCTCCATGAGGTGTTTTATGTGATTTCTCCTTTCACACCTTTCAGAAGAAAGTCCTACCCGACAAGCCTTGTGAAGAGTCAGTTGTACCTGTTCATGGCTTGTGTTGAAGGAGCTGCCATCATAGAAGTGAATGGCACCCCATTATCTTTACCTCACCTCCGCCTTTCTCCTCTCCCTCACCAGCTGAGCTTGGGCTTTCCAAATAGCACCAACACTTTGATCTGTGCCTTGGGCTGTAATATAGAAGACAATATTAAGAGATTGCATGAGTATTTAAAGAAGAATTAACTAAACCACTTTTTGGCCAGCCAGTGTTTTGTTTTGTTTTGTTTTGTCTTAATGTGTTTTGTTTCTTTTGTCTTGTTTTGTTTGGATTATTTCACATGTTCTGTTGGGTCAAAGTTATTGAGCATGATAAATATAGATTCAGCCTTTTTTTTTTTTTTCAGTTTGACTGAGGTTATATTATAATTAGCCAGTGAGGACAAAACATCATAAAAATCCATATTAGAATGTCATTCATTTGGTCTGGCCCGCCATTCATTTCTTCGGGAGATCTTTTAGATTGGCAGTTTGAACCAGAATGTACACACTTACCCCTCCTCCTCTATCACTTTCTCTTTTGAATTTCAGTCAGTTCTGACTAAGCACCCATATCAATTTCTTGTTCTTCCAGCAATGCCATTTCCTCTCTCCTGGCTCAATTACTGTCTGCATTATCAGGTAACCTAAGATAATAAAAAATCAGCTCACTCATACTTCATACACAAAGTGATTTGTGTGCTGGGTTAAAAAAGGGAAGGAAGCTGACAGAGATGTCAGGTTGGGGGACGCGTGTTGGTGGCAGCTCTATCTAGCCAGCCATGTTAGTGACAACCAGGAGAGAGCTGGTGAGGGAGACAGGCACTTTTCTAAAGAACATCACACCATTCTGCTGCTTCAGGGTGGCCCTCAGTAATCCTCACTGGTTGTCTTTGTTCTCAATTCTCCTTGCAAACTGGGGAGCAGGAGGCTAGGCTAACCCAAGGTCATACTACTTTCCAGGACCAGGAAAGTAGTGCAAGGTAGAGAGCTAGGTGATGGATGAACTTACAGTAAAACCTAAGCAAAAAGGAGAACTGCTCCAAAATCAGTCCATGGCAGAGACAATGCTAGTCACCAAATCTCATTCCTTTCTTTGAAGGAACACAGCTGGACGTTCCTGTGCTTTCCTAGCATTCGGTGATGGAGTTCTATTCATGTGGGAGAAAGTGATGTATGCCCCTTCTGGCCAGATCCCTAGAATCTTCCACACAGCATGACATCAAAGGCCTCAAGGCTCTGTAAGAAAGATCTTTCTCCACAACAAACATGCATTAGACTGTCTCAGGGCCAAAGGTAGCTCTCTATTGGATGACTCTACTAAGATCTGAGGATTGTTGATCGTTGCAGTTGGCCTGTCCTGTGTGACGTAGCATTCTGAGCCTATTGTTTCTCATAAATATTTGTACTGAAGGTGAGCATTAGTTTTCCTCTGAAGGTAGGAAGTAGGGCAAAAGAGATACCAAATTCATACAACTCAGAGAATCGTAGAGAAAAGGATTTCTCTCTTTATGCCGATAACCCATTATGGTTAGTGCTGTCTTAAAGTCAAAGAGGAGAAACATGTTTATTTCTTTTAACAGAAAATGAGAGTCCTGAACCCGCTCCATAAAAGTTGGTGCTGGTGACCGAAGTGGATGTGCTAAACTCGTACTCTTAAAAATGTGACATATGAGAATCATTTTTCCAAAGAAAGTGTCATCACTGGGGGCTTACATATTGAGAACTATTTACATGCTCCATTTTCTTATCACCAATTATTTTATTAATTATTATATACTAATAAGCGTAAACATAAATGAGTAGGGATTTCAAATGGGACCCATTAACTACCTCTGGATGGATTATGCAATGTCATTTTATAATATGCACATTATACATGACCAAATATTTCTTTTTGCAATTTTATGTTAATTATTAAACTTAGAATTAACCATTATGAATAATTATTAACATATTCTATTCATTGCTACTATCATTCATATTTTTATAACAGGGACTACATTCCAGAAAGGAAAACCTCATTACATTCAAATATCATTTGTATGCTTTGAGCTTTAACCATTTAAAATATCAGAGAAATAACTAACATATTCAAGGGCAATTTTAAAACTGCCCTAATGAAAATAATGAGAAAAACAAAATTCCCATTATTTTTTCTGACTCTATCTTTGTGTTATTTTCAGACATTACTTTCTCAACATAGACATTATAACAACAAACACTGTGATTAACTATTCTTTGGTAAATGATGTTGAACAATAATTTACAATAATATTATGTAATAAGGAAGTTTTGTTGGATTGTCATTCTATGATTTGTTCTGTCAGAGAAAATATTACTCTAATTTTTTTTTTCTGAGCAACAAGACAAAATTGTTCAGTGCAGAGAAAGACAAAGGGTTATTAGAGAACACGAATATATCTTGTTAGAGTTCACTGAAGCCAAGAAAATGAGCAGAGTCAGACTCATGTCTCATAAAGCATATAGGTTGAAGAAGAAAAAAAGAGATACTTAGTTTAGAAAAATTTCTGACACAGAAAATATTTGGAAACAAAAAGCCAATCAGGAAACAAAATAGCTCTCATCATTGTTCATATAGAAAACAGGTATCCCTAGACATAATTATGAGCAGTGAAAAGAAGTTATGGCTGGAAACTTTTGGACTTCATATAAAGAAAAAAACAAAACAAATACGTCCTCAATGGGCTGAGATGCCACTTGAGATAGCAAGTTGCATTTCATTGCTGGTAATTAAGGAGATCACAGTTTGTGAGAGGTGTTTTAGGAACACAGCTATGTGTTAGATTGCGTGCAGAGTAGGAATACATGACCACTAGAGTCCCTTCCACTTCTTAAATTCTATGTTTTTAAAAGTCAGAACATCTACATTTTGCTTTTGATTACGTAGAATGAATATTAAGGGTTTTCATTAGATTGAGCACCAATTTGACCAGAGATGGAAATCTTATCAAGTACTTACAGACTTGTCGTTATCAGATTTCAGAACGGTTGGCACTAAGATACATGATGTGAAATGTTTATTAAAAAATAATAGAAATAAACTATTTTTACATGTCAACACTGAAAATGAGAAATATTTTTGGTTCTAGTCCAAGAAAAGATACGTGATGCACGGTGGTGCAGATAGGGCATCTGACATACCAGTTAGAAATCAATAAATAGTAAGTCATATAGCGAGCTTTGCTCCGGTAGAAACTGACCATGCAGTTATGCATGGATTCTTCCTTATTCTCAGCAACCCAGAAAATACCATGAAATCCTGGTTCTCTGTACTCTGTCTTCTACCTACTAGACACCAGTAGCAATCCCTCACTCCACACTCCATTGTGAAAATAAAAACGTCTCCAGCATTATCAAATGTCCCCTCCTGGGACAAAATGGCCATCAGATGAGAACCAGTGGGCTAAATTTGTCAGGTCTGCAATGTCTCCCAATTATCAATCCTTCCCCCGACCCTGCCTCAAGGTATTGATTCCAGAGAAACTCCACAATAAACACCTCTAAGGTGATAGCCTGTCACAGATGCACAGAAAAAAGAAAATGCTATTTAAAACCAAAACTGACTGGAGTCACTAGGTTTTTTAAAAGTTGTCATAATTAAGCAAATCTATTTTCAGCTCCCTGCAGAGGCTATTAAAAGAGACAGAGTCAAAAACCTGGAGTAAGTGGACAATGCTTTAGCCAATTACCTTAAGGGATTTCTAGATCCCTAAAGAGAGGAGAGTGAAATTTGGGGGATGGACCAAAGTGCTCTGCACAATTTAAGAGGGGAGGAGTTTAGGGGCAACTGGGTAGCTCAGTCGGTTGGGCATCTGGCTCTCAGACTCTTGATTTTGGCTCAGGTCACAATCTTAGGGTCCTGGGATGGAGCCCCCCGTTGGGCTCTGTGCTCACCGGGCATCTGCTTGAGGAGTCTCTTTCTCCCTCTCCCTCTGTCCCTTCACCCTGTTGGAGCATTCCCTCTCTAAAATAAATAAATCTTTTAAAAAGGGGCAGGGTTTTAAATCATTTTTAGGTCACACAGAGACAATAGTCTAGTCAGGAGAAACATGGCAATGGGTGTGATTGGGAGAGGTTGGGGCCCGTGGAAAATTTTGTCTAAGTATGAACTGAGGGGAAAGTCAATTAGCTTATTGGTGTTATCATGACACAATGCACCTTTCTGTCCTCCAACTTCAGTCAAATCTGCTACTCCCACAAGTTCACATTTTTGCTTCAAATTTGTTAACATAGGCTTAAGAGAAAAAGGAATTTTTAAGAAATGCATATATATATTAGTAGTAACCTTATTAGTACCACTCATAAAAAGTTGTTCTATTGCTGGTGCAAAATGACTTTCAAATATTTCTAGCCTCAGATCATACCTTTCCTGCAGTTACCAGTTGCTGGCCCTAAGGTATATTTTCATGTAGTTAGTTACAAGCCTTGTCTTTTATCTCTAGCCAAACCTTCCTTCTTTAATCACTGTGGTTTTATGTGTGGGGTAGACTGTCGTTGGGGTTCTTCTCTTTTTTTAAAATTTTTATTTCTTAATTGGGGAGGTGTGGGTTAGAGATGGGATTACTCTTCTCTGAACTTCTTCCAAACCATCTGGGGCTTAGAGCCCTCAAATTGAATTCAGCATCCAGGTGTGATATTCTCAGAATTTCAGAGAGCGTGTCAGTCTGTAATGAGATGAGGCATGTCTTCATTTCTGTCACTTAACAGGACTTCTGTGGATAAATATCCCTAGACTACAGCATGCTTAAGTGCTGTCACCTTTACTCTCAATGTAGCTTTGAGCCCCAAAGTGGATATGAGCAAGCTGATATGTCTGTTAATCTTAAACAGTTCTTTCATAAAGGTTTTCTTTTTTCTGTTCAATAGTCCAGTTATCTATCGCTGTGTGAAAAACTACCCCGCACCTTAGCGCCGTGAAAGATCACTTCGCCCGTGATTTGTGGGGTCAGAATTTGAGGAGAGCTCGGTTGGATGGCTTATCACCAGTCCATGTGGCATGAGCTGGGGCAGGCAGTGCAGGACAATCCGTTTTGAAGACAGCGTCTCTACTCTTAATGTGCTTCTTGGTCCATCTCTCGCTTTCTTGTGATTTTTATTCTCCTCTCCAAATAGCTTAATTTCTCAGTCTCGCTTCCAGGAAGGGGTTGGATCACTTTAGCTTGTAGCAATTCTAAAGAACTCCAGGGAAAAACCAATTTAGATGGCCACCCTCCAGGTCAACAGAGTGTGGTCAGGGAGGCAGAAGCCCCGAGAACACAGAAAACCCGTGTCGACCTCATCATTGGAAGAGAGAAGTAAATTCTTGGGAAGGGGAAGAGCGTGATGCCTCTGATGTGCCTTTATAAACTGAAGACTCAGGGTTCTTAAAATAAATAGAATTAATCCAATTATATTCTACACAAGTGGCAGTAACAGAAAGGGGATATAAAATTGTATGTATAGATGGCCAAGAAAGTTACATATATATATATATATATATATATATATGTATGTATATATATATATATATACGTAAGTGAGTGAATGTTTCTCATCTGCATGAAATGCTGTCAGAAAAATATTTTTGCTTCATTTGATCACCTGTCACCTTTAACTTTTTCTATAGATCTCGTTCTGCTCCCTTCCCAGCTGGTCACTTCCTGTGTATCTACTTTCCAAATCTAACCCTTTATATTACAAGGAGGATGGGTTCTATAAACCTCAGTAATGAAAGTCAGGATCGGAGGTCCTAAAATACAGAGATCTACAACTGAGCTAGACATAAAGCACAGGGGCACAGGATACTGATACGTGTTCAAGACAGAAACAAAAAATTCTTCCCATCTGGGGAAACGGCAAAGAAACTTGTCATCTGCCTGAAGCTGTGGATAGAAAGGAGACACCCTTGAAAACTGGGAAACCCAAGCTGGTACTATAACCAGTTATAGGTCCAAATTCACATCATACATGAGTAAGTACCTCAGACTGATAAATTAATGTAAGAACTGGTCAGAGACAGATACATTGCCTAGTGCTACAGAAAGGCAAATCTATGGCATATATTATATATTGTACAGGAGGGCATTTTTAGGGAATGTCAGTAGAATCAAATACTCAACATGTCTTTCAATAACAAAAAATAGTTAAGACATTTAAAAGACTATAACCTTTTTGAAGGTGTGCATCAACAGTAGACCAGCCACAGATAAAGAGAGAAGGTGTAAATTTAAAGATTGTTTTAAGGCAATGACTCCTATTTTTCCAGATCTAAAATTAGAAATAAATTCATCAACTGAAGGCTGCTCCAAGGCTCAAAAGGGTTAATATAAACCAACACACAGCTGGCTAGAACAGAAAGTAGAACTTGAAAGGCAAAGAGCAAAATTGTAAAAGTTTAAGAAAGACAGTATTACTTGTTTTAAAAAATATAACTATTAGGCTGACAACAATTTTGCATCAGCAAAATTAGGGTAATTTTTTTGGGGGGGGGAGAGAGAAAGAGAGAGCATGAGTGGAGTGGGCTGTGGGGAGATGCACAGGAAGAGGGAGAGAGAGAATCTTAAGCAGGCTCCATGCCCTACATGAAGTCCATGTGGGCTCGATCTCATGACCCTGTGATCACAACTTGGCTGAAATCCAGAGTCAGACACTTAACTGACTGAGCCACCCAGGTGCCCCTTGAGTAATATTTTCAAAGCGCTCAGGGAAAATAATGGTGTTATGATTTTCTGAGAATTTTGTATTATCTGCCATTTGAATCTGAGGGGAATAGTTTTTATTTCCTACACCAACTGTTTATTTTGAACAATTTCAGATTTTCAGAAAAGTCCCCTAGTGTGATTACTATTGTATATGGATTACTCAGAATCACAATACAATTGTCTACATTTGTTTTTTTTTTTCCTTTTGCCATATCAATGTATCTCCCTATCTCCATATATCCTTTTCTTCTGAATTGAGTCTCTTGCATACTCCAGGACACCTCACTCCTAACTACTTCTGCATGTTTTTCCTAGTAACAAGGATATTGTCCTTTAAAACCATAATACCATGATCACACTCAAGATCATTAATATTGACATAATACAGAATAATGCACATATTGGACAGTCCATGCTTGAGCTCCTCTCCTTGTGTAAGAAAGTGCTTTGTTGTTGTATATATTAGATTATCCAAAATCCAATACAGAAGTGTGCATTGCACTTGGTTATTATGTCTCATTTTAATTTTCTTAGTTCATTTATCTGTTTTACCTTTCTTGTCATTGACAAGGGTCAAGAGTCCAGTCTAGTTTATTTGTATGGCATCACTCAATATGGATTTGTCCTTTCAAGAAAACATGTCAGTTGATTGAGAACTTTCTCATTGTTTTATACAGCTCCAGGATTCTCAACTGTGTGCCTGTAACGTTGTTGTAACATTGTTTATTCATTTTGACTTCTTTTTTTTGTGGCTATTACACAGGATTTATAGAATTCTTTATTTTCTTAATCTGTTTCATATTTGTATCTCCTTTTGTCTGTAGAGATAACACTGTTTGTAACAGAATTAATACATTTACCTTTTATTTGCACAGTCCTATAACACCCAAAATTTGGGGAATTTCTACTTCCCAAACATTGTCAAATAGAAGTCTACCAAAAAAGAAAATTGTGAAGTTTACCTGTAGTCCTTTTTTCCCCAAAATATATCTCACTGAGGGTGTTTAGAGAGAGTCATGTGGTCAAAGTTACTTAGATTTCTTTGCTGTCTGTGTGTTGCTATGTTATCAATTTGATATGGAGTTAATAGTTTGTCTAAGCATTCAATTTTAAGTCTTTTTAAACCATCATAACAAGCAAAATTTAATTTTTGAAAGGGAAAATATTTCAAAAGTGAACATTTATAAAACAACATGCTTGGAGAACTCATTCTCTTTCCTATCCCAATTTTTTGCAAAGCATATATATACATATATATATTCCTTTCTTACTTAAACACTATTATATATGTGTATATACCAAGTATATATGCATATATATGCATATAAACACATGCATATATAGATCTGTATCGTTTTTGATATTTTGATATGCATATAAACACATGCGTATATAGATCTGTATTGTTTTTGATATTTTGATATTACTACTAATAATGACACTCAAGACTCTGAACAGTCTTGAGTGACTTTTTTCCATATTATTGGAGGTACATGTTCACAACAGACTTCTAAAAGTGATATTTCTCCTTCGGTGGATGAGTTTCTATAACAAAATAATTTTAAAGAAGAATATACACAGGAAAGAAAGCATGACAATTAATAGCATGGGTTCTAGTCCCAGATTTGTCACTTATTAGCTGTGACATTGGGGAAAATTACCTAAATCAGATTTCTGTCAAAAGAGGAAAAGAAAATATATTTCATTACAGTGGTCATGAACATTAAGGCAAATGGTGTACAGAACACAAACCTTCTAATGCAATGTCTGTTATTTAGTAGATGCTTAAATTGAACTCCAAATTAATAAATTTAACTTTATGAATTTCCCTCATGTTAACTTATATTCCAAGTGAGTCATGTCACTCTGACAAAACATGATAGTTACAGGTTTATAATGAAGCAAGTGTTTTTATATGACTATATAGTTTCCAGAATGTTCTATAGTCAGTAAAAAATATAGCAAAAATACTAAACATGTGTTTAAGAAAAAGAAAATAATAAATAATTTAACCATACCCACTTAAAAAAAAAACTGCTTTCAATTCAACACAGACCTTTCTAGTTCATGAAATTCATACTTAGAACAGGGGCATATAAACTTTGGCCCTGGGTCAACTCTGGCAGTCACCTGTTTTATCAAATAAAGTTTTATTGGGACACAGATATGTCCATTCATACGTGTTGTTCAAGGCTGCTTTCACTCTGCAAGGACAGAGTTCAGTAATTGTAATACAGACTACATATCCTACAAAGTCAATATATTAATGATCTAGCCTTTTACATAAAAAGTTTGCCGACACCTGCTTTAGAATTATAATACAATGCTACACAATTTTCCATTATATTTTTGTTACTATTTCAAGGATATTTCTTAATTTCTACCATCTGAATGCTGCTTCAAATTATCCATTACTAGTCTGTCAGCATGGAATCACATCATTTATTTAGCCTTTCCTCTGTGTTCAATATTTGGTGGTTTTCACATCTTGAGTTGTACAAAATAATCAGTGACCATCGTAAGTCTTATAGGACCCCTTGCTATCCATTTGAAATATATATACATGTATCTGTCTTTCTATATTGTGTCCTGTGGAAAGAAAATATATACATATGCATTCCATAGGGAAAATTTCTGGGTCAAAAGTGTATGATCATTTTCATGTGTCTTGATCTCTTGCTCTGCAAAAAAGTTTAAATTAACTTCTAGTGCTGGCAGAAGGAGTTGGAACTTGGTTCCCTAGAATTAGGTAATATTATGTTTTAAATTTCTATTAAATGAGCTAAAATAAAACCTAAATATTTATTCACCTTGCATACATTTGATTAATAAAAATCTTGAAAATTTTTCATCTATTTCCTTAATGTCTGCATTTGCTGATGTGTTAATAGTCCAGTCGCATGCTTTGTCAGGTTTTGTAGATTTTTGTTTTCCTCTGTGAATCCATGTAACTTCAGCCTAATGAAAAGACTAGGGAATTAAAGCAGGGAGCGTCTGCCTTAATCCAGCAGTAGTATGAGAGTCAATTTGGATACTGGAAGCTGGGGAAGACTAACCCAAATCAACTCAATATTTATTAAACCTATTCTGTCTCAGAAAGTGTGCTAGGGGGCGCCTGGGTAGCTCAGTCGTTAAGCATCGGCCTTCTGCTCAGGGCGTGATCCCAGCGTTGCTGGATCGAGTCCTACATCAGGCTCCTCCGCTGGGAGCCTGCTTCTTCCTCTCCCACTCCCCTGCTGTGTTCCCCTCTCTCGCTGGCTGTCTCTCTGTCACATAAATAATAAAATAAAATAAAATAAAATAAAATAAAATAAAATAAAATAAAATAAAATAAAATAAAATAAAATAAAATAAAANATAAAAATCTTGAAAATTTTTCATCTATTTCCTTAATGTCTGCATTTGCTGATGTGTTAATAGTCCAGTCGCATGCTTTGTCAGGTTTTGTAGATTTTTGTTTTCCTCTGTGAATCCATGTAACTTCAGCCTAATGAAAAGACTAGGGAATTAAAGCAGGGAGCGTCTGCCTTAATCCAGCAGTAGTATGAGAGTCAATTTGGATACTGGAAGCTGGGGAAGACTAACCCAAATCAACTCAATATTTATTAAACCTATTCTGTCTCAGAAAGTGTGCTAGGGGGCGCCTGGGTAGCTCAGTCGTTAAGCATCGGCCTTCGGCTCAGGGCGTGATCCCAGCGTTGCTGGATCGAGTCCTACATCAGGCTCCTCTCCTGGGAGCCTGCTTCTTCCTCTCCCACTCCCCTGCTGTGCTCCCCTCTCTCGCTGGCTGTCTCTCTGTCACATAAATAATAAAATAAAATAAAATAAAATAATAAAATAAAATAAAATAAAATAAAATAAAATAAAAAATAAAATAAAATAAAATAAATAAAATAAAAATAAATAAAATAAAATAAAATAAAAAAAGAAAGTGTGCTAGGCACTGGGATAGAAGAATGAGCCAGACTTATTCTTGTCCTCCAGGAGTTAAAGTCTCAGATGATTTAGGAACGAACAATTATGTATGAATAGGGCATCGGCATGGCTCTGTCTGTTAAGTGGCCAATTCTTGGTTTAGGCTCAGGTCATGATCTCAGGGTTGTGGGATGAAGCCCGGTACCAGGCCCCACGCTTAGTGGGGAGTCTGCTTGGGATTCCCTCTCCCTGTGCCCTTCTCCCCCACTAGTGCTCTCTAAATAAATAAAATCTTAAAAGAAATAATGATATATCAAGATTTTGGAAATTCTAAAGCGGAAGCACACTTCATAGGTACCATTTTACCTTTGTTGTTGTCTTTCTCCATCATCCTTAACATTATGTTTGCTCACAAATGATTTTGTTAGTGTTTGAAATATTTATGTGGTATTTAGTAGATTATAAGGTAATAGCTATATATTATTTTACATTGGCACTCAAGAGAATATTTTTCATCCTGTCTGGGAGTGGGGGAAAAGCTTGGTTTAGGCAGTTAGAAATACTGGCAATGTGCCCCAACCAAAATAGGGCAAATGAAAAATTGGTAAGTTTTTAGCTTTAACTATTTACCTTTACACTGCCTTGGGAATGATTTGGTTTTCATTGTCACCTGTTACCTCTTCATATACTTGGGTATTGCTTCAAATTTTAAGTGTGCACAATGAGCTCTTAGTGACAAACACTGTCTTTGAAATTCATTCCGGCTACCAGGTTTTGCCAGTTATTTGATGCTGTTCGATGGTGTGTAGAGTTACCCCTACAAGCTTACAAAAGCTGACGATGACCATCTCTTCCCATCCATGCATTCAGGAATGTCATGTTGGTAACTTGAAATAAACCATAGTGGGAGTGTATACACCATGGGAATTGGCAAATAGTGTAAATCAGGCTGCCTTCCCACTCCCCATGGAGAATGAATTGTTAAGCCTTTATAAGCATGCTGCTACTCCTAGTCTAACATTTCTAATCAGTCCCTTATAAAAACTCATAATTTCTCTCTAAATTACATGAGAATTGTTCTCTCAACCCAAACCAGCATCCATTATAAACCTGGAATCAGCAACACACTACATTTCCCTGTAAATACCCACAAGCCAACCTGTAGGAGGTAATAACTGGAAGCATAATGAGGAAGGAAGCTATGATACCGTCAGGGAGAAGGAGAGAAAGGAAATCTCCTGACAGCTATATATAACTAAACTGTGTACACATCAGCTTAGAATACCCTAAATCTTGATGTACTGTCATCAGTTCCTAAATTATCAGATAATTTATTCCTAGAGAACAGTGACGGAGTTTCCTGTATCCCAGGGCTTAGCATGATTTCTGCAACAGTAGGCTTACTAAATATGGACTTGATTTGAATTAAAGTTTCCCCCAACTGTACCACCTAAAACGATTCCCATTTTAATGCTGATTACGTAGGATCTCCTTTACTTTATGCAACCTCTCGTTCTATTTTCTAACAGTAGAACGTGAGGTTGCATATCAGGTATGTCTTCATGCTTTTAATTAAGAAGATATTAATAAAATTTTCATATTTCATAATTTTCATATTATGCCACTTAAAAATTTTGTATTTGCAGGTATGGTATAACCAGTATGAAATTAATCTATCCAAGGATATGTTTGATCTGACATGTTTCAGTAACAGTGTAGTGAATTCCTGGTTTCAGCTACTTTTGTGTAACTACAAAAATCCCCAATTTAAGAAATCAGGTAGAAGCGATTCTCCCTTTCACTTCCTCTTTTTCTCTTTTACTCCTGTCTTAACAAAATGGGTATAAAATTTTCTTTATTATTAATCAGTGTCCATTTTTAAACTTTTTAAGAGATCCTGAGTTATACCAAGAATGAAATAGAACAGATATACTCACAGTTGACAAAAATATATATCCTGGCCAAACTTTAGCGAGACTCCAGAAACTTCTCCTACACAACCTTGGCATACTCCCTTGTAAACTCAAGTTCTAGCAAGAATCGACATTCTAAATCCAGTTCTCCTGCTGCAATCCTGGGCAAAATCTATTTTCACCCCTTTGCCACCTAGCTCTGGTTTTTCTGACACAGGGCTCCTTTAGCATTATTGCATATATTCATTCACAGAACTACTCCCCTACTTGTTTCCTTCATGATACACTTCAACATATGTAATTTTCTTGTTAATTTATTTGCTTACGTGTTTTTTTATTTTCCTACCACACCAGAAAGTACAGATCTGGGCAGTTTTGATCGTACTTGCATTCTCTCCTTGGCATCTATCTGCCCTGGGCACGTGGAGAGGGGGTATTCATTATATCGTTATATTCTGCCTTATTAGTACCTTATTTGTGCCACTGGAGTTGATTTATTCCCTTTGTTCCTGGCTCCGCTGTCATCCTTCCAGACTGTCATTTCTTGCCAGAACATGACAATAGCATTTTCTCAAGTTTGCCTTTCTAGCAGTCTGTGCCTCCGAATCATCCTCTCTCCATTTCCCTCTAGAGAGCAGGCTCTTACGTACGTATTTTAATACTCTTTCTCAGTTGGGTTGTCTTCTTTTTTTTCATTTGTGATTTGCTTTATTTGAGTTTTCTCTCTTTTTCCTTAGATCCCTTACTAAAGGTTTGTCAGTTTTATCGGCCTTCGAAAAAACCAATCCTGGTTTCACTGATTTTTCCCCCCTATTTTCTGTTCTCTATTATGTTTATTTATGCTCTAATCTTTATCCTTTTCTTTCTTATGTTAATATTTTGGGTTTCATTTTTTCTTCCTTGTCTCATTTCTTGCAGTGTAGAGTTTGTATGCTTTTTGAACTCTTTCTTCTTTTTTAACTGAAGTGTTTATTGCTATAAACTTCCCTCTTAGTATTGCTTTTGCTGCATCCTGTAAGTTTGGGTATATTGTGTGTTCATTTTCATTGTTTTCTCAAACTATTTTCCAATTCCCCTTTTGATTTCTTTTTGACCCACTAGTTGTTTAAGAGTGCATTTTTTAATTTCCACATATTTGTGAATTTTCCAGCTTTCTTTCTGCTACTGATTTCTAGTCCCATTCCTTTTCAGTTAGAAAACATTTGGGATGACTTCTATCTTTTTATATATCTTAGACTTATATTCTGACCTAACATGTTATCTATCTTGGAGAATGTTCCTTGTGCACTCATGAAGGAAGTATATTCTGCTGCTGCTGGATGGAATATTCCATTAGGTCCATTTGGTCTATAGTGTTCAAGTCCTCTGTTTCCTCACTGATATCCTGTCTGGATATTCTAAACATTATTGAAAGTGGGATGTTGAAATCTACTATTACTGTGTTGCTTGTTTCTTTCTCCGTCAGTTTTGTCTATGTTTACCTCGTATATTTAGGTGCTGATGTTGGGTACAGATATATCTATAATTGTTATATCTTCCTCGTGAATGGACCCTTCTTTCCTCTGTAGGATGTCCTTCTCTGTCTCTTCAGACAGTTTTTGACTCGAAGCCTAACATCTGCTAGAAATATTGTCACTCCTGCTCTCATTTACTTTTTACATTCCTTCATTTTCAGATTAAATGTGTCTTTAATTCTTAAAAAAAAAAAAGATGAATTTATTTATTTTAGAGAGAGGGAGACAGCATGCAAGCGGGGGGGGGGGGGGCAGGTAGAGGGAGGAGGAGAGAGAGAATCCTCAAGCAGGAGCCTGAGGCAGGGCTTGATCACACGACCTGGAGATCATGACCTGAACCAAAGCCAAGAGTTGGATGCTAAATCAACTGAGCCACCCAGGTGTCCGTAAATGTGCCTTTAATTCTAAGGTGAGTTTCTCATAGGCAACATGCAGTGGATCTTGTTTTTTTGTTGTTATTGTTTTAATCCATTCAGTTACTCTATGTCTTTTGAAGAACTTAACCTAGTTACATTTAAAGTAATTATTGATAAGGAAGAACTTACTATTGTCTTTTTAACTGTTTTCCATCAATTTTGGAGCCCATTTGTCCCTCTTTCTTTCTCTTGCTAGAGTCCTTCGTGTTTCATTGATTTTCTGGTAGTAAGATACTTTGATTCCCTTCTCATTTTCTTTTGTGTATGATCTGTAGCTATTTTCTTTGTGAATACCATGAGGTTTCCATAAAATATCTGATAGTCATCACAATCTATTTAAGCTGATAACAATTTAAGTTTGATCACACACAAAAACTACACTTTTACTTCTCCCCCTTCCATTTATGTTATTGATGTTACACCTGACACCTTTTTATAGTATGTATGCATGAACGTATTTTTATTGTTATGGTTATTTTTATACTTTTGTCTTTTACCTTCTACACCAGAATTAAAATTGCAAATTATATGCACCATTCTCCCAGTACCCCCTAGGCACCTGGTGTCTGCTGGGTTATGTCAGTGCTCTGAAACAATGAAGACAAAAGCTAGTCCCCTGGACAGACCCTAAAAAATCAGAATGTTGGAGGTACTTTCCAGTCTTCTTTTTTGTCCGTTTGGGAAAAGCAAAGAGCTAGAAGTTTTCTCCCAATGATATAGCACTATTTCCTGGGGAGAGAATATGGAAAGAGAGTGCCACTTTTTTTTTTTTTTTTTTTTTTTACCAGCATCCATGTGGCTTCACTCACCCTTGGGGTGAGTTTTCTGTTTTTTTTTAATGAAAGGAAATGACTAGTGTGTTGTTGAAATTGGTTTCTCCATGGGAGGAAGGATGGCCTGGAACTTAATGTTCTGTCATCTTGTTGATACCAGGCCCTAAAGGAATTGATTGATATGAGGCTGTCATTGATAGTTGGCACTTTTTATGGGGAGTTTAAAGGAAAGTGAAATAACAATGATGTAGGCAATGAGATTTAAAGTAAAAACAGGAGAATCCAAAGAATCTTTTAATCTACCAACTCTAAATGATCCTACTGTTATATGGAGCTGAGCATTTGACTTTAAAACATCCTTCACCAATATGTATAGAAAGTCCATGTCCAGTTTGTTTTGTTGTTGTTGTTGTTGTTTGTTTTCCCCCTAAAGCAAAAAGAAAATAGGACTGCTGTTAGGATATGTAGAAATTGAAATGTCACCGATGCAAGACTCTGCAGAATTTTATTGCAGATTTGATGTTGATTTTCTCATGGGAAATACTAGCTTTCAGATTAGACAGTGAAAATACACAGGAGATCACCTCTTTTAATTGCAGATAGAAACTTCCATTCATTCCGATGTGCTTCACAACCAGAGTTCCCAGAAGGAGACCTTTCTTCAAGTTTCCTGCCAAAAACAATTAAAGCCTATATTCCAGGAAAAGCAAGTTAATAATCTCAGCAATCAAACTCTCTTTCCTTGTAGGAAAAGAAAAAGCATCAGGAAGATTGCACGTAGAAAGAATAGAAATAAACAAATGAGGTATCCAGCTATGGGAAGCTAATCAGCTGAACAAGAAGTGAGTCCTTCTCTGAGAAGTCTGCTTGATTCTTTGGGGTCCCCATAGTCTTTCATCCAGATCCTCAGAAGGGAGCAAGATGGTCTGCTAATGTGTGGAGTCTGTTAGAATGGACAGACCTCATAAGAGAAGGAAACACGCAGCTAAATTATAAGGGAGGCTCATGTTAGGAGAGAGATCTGCTCCAAGAGCAAAACTCTTAGACTACTCAGGCTAAAGAATCTTGGAAATATCTGGTACTACCCCCTGCTCCAAAGATGAGACGATTGCGGTCCAGAACTATAGGTCACATGAATACAAGGATCAGGCCTTTCATTTTTTTTTTTAATTTTATTTTATTATATTATGTTAATCACCATACAGTACATCCCCAGATTCTGATGTAAAGTTTGATGCTTCATTAGTTGCGTGTAACACCCAGTGCACCATGCAATACGTGCCCTCCTTACTACCCATCACCAGTCTATCCCATTCTCCCACCCCTCTCCCCTCTGAGGCCTTCAGTTTGTTTCTCATAGTCCATAGTCTCTCATGCTTCATTCCCCCTTCTGATTACCCCCCCTTTCTTTATCCCTTTCTTCCCCTACCGATCATCCTAGTTCTTATGTTCCATAGATGAGAGAAATCATATGATAATTGTCTTTCTCTGCCTGGCTCATTTCACTTAGCATTATCTTTTTTTTTAAATACTACACAGGCAGAGGCAATTAACTTTTCCTTGCCAATGAGTTTGGTGTATATCCATTTTATTTATTTTTATTTTTTTATAATAATTTTTATTATATGATGTTAGTCACCATACAGTCCATCCCTAGTTTTTGATGTAAAGTTCCATGATTCATGACTTGCATATAACCATTTTTAATGCATTGTGGCAATACAGGCACCCAAAAGTACATCAACATTTTTGGGTTTATAGTCAAAATAAAAATATGGACATGACCTTACTTGAGCAGCTCTTTAAAATTTCTGAAACTTAACTACCTCATCTGCAAAATAGAAATATAAGAATATCTATCTTGGGACGCCTGGGTGGCTTGGTTGGTTAGATATCTGACTCTTGATTTCAGCTCAGGTCATGATCTCAGGGTCGTGGGATCCAGCCCCAAGTCAGGCTCTGCACTCAGTGCAAAGTCTGCTTGTACCTCTCCCTCTGCTCCTCCCACTCTCTCTCTCTCTCAAATAAATAAAATATTCACGAAAAAAAGGAGAAATATGAGAATACCAATCTCGAAGGACTATTGTAAGAATAAAATAAAATATGAGAAAATGTAATATAAATCAGTACATACAGTGTAAACATTGATGATTACTAGTACCATGATAAATATTAACTGGTAGATATGTGAACACTTAAAAAATTCATGAGAATCATGGCACTTTGTTGCTAGAAGTTATTTCGAGAACTATCTCGTCCCCTCACCTATTATATGTGAAACAAATGACTTCCAAAAATACGGACTGCCTCATCCACAGCCATGGGGTTGGGGAATGACAGGTCTATAGTCAGTATTTGATTTAGAGTCACTCTGAGCAGTCTCTTCCTTTACCTGTGTTACCTCTTTCAATACCCCCCGCATTTCTCTCAGACGAGTGAATTAGGATTGTTCTCATTTTACGGTTGGTACATAGAAGGCACAGAGAGGTTGAAAACTTTCTTACGGCTCCAAGGTTAGCAGAGGAGCTGAGATTCAGACTTGGCAGGCTGCGTGAGATCTCCCAAATCTCTGGTCCTCATCTTTTCATCAGCCCATAAGGCTCAGGGCCTGTGGACTCTTTTGTCCCTCGGAATCAGCCCTCATCCCAGTTGCCCAGAGTTGTGTTTTCTTGTTTCCTTGAAAAGTGCGCAAGCAAACAAACTCATGAGTCTTGGAGACCGCTGCATCTCTGCGGTGGCTGAGTACCTTACAATTGTGTTCTCCTTGTCTTCTCTCTGACTTTAAACTCTTCTGAGAAACAAGCTCGTTCTCCCTGATTTTATGACTTCCTTTGCTCCCAACACACAGAAGAACGGGATCGTCGTCTTCCCGTTAAGCATTTGTGGTCTAAGTATCTTCCCAGTTGCTAGGGTTTCTCTCCTATTCTTTCCATTGAATTGATAGGAATCTCGTTCTATTAAAGGAGTGACAAAATCGGCTACTTTCAAGTGCTCTAAACCTTCTCCAGCTTGGAAAAGGAGACTCCACAGGAAGTTGCCTCAAAGGAGGGCTTTCCTGGAGAATGTTCCAGTGTTATTTGACAAGCACACCAATTCACAATGCAGGGGCCTGCATATGTGTGCCGCTCCTCTTAAACCCTCCTCACCGTAGCAAAGCCCTGAGCACAACCTTCTCTTTGGTGTGAAAAGAGGCTCCAAAGACAGCAGTAGCTGCTTTATGGATTCTGATGAGTATCAGTAACTAACAGCAGGATCAAAAATAGATAGAGGGAGAATTATCAGAGTAGGAGTGTAGGAACTGTACCTGAACTCTGGCATTCCCTTATCAAATAATCATATATAATTAAATTGGGGAAGGGAAAATGCCCCTTTAAAAAAAAACAAGCACAAAAAGTATTATTTTGGAGACTGGTAGAATGTAAGCAAGCCAGCTATTCATGCCATCCCCAGAAGCTCAGACAGAGCTAAATTATGTTTCAGATTAATGTATCGGTCAGTTCAAAGGTTAGACAAACAGCTGTTTCTCAAGGAGGCACACTACAAAGCTTAACTGTTCATTGGAAGGCCTGCAGTGGTCTCGGTGGATTCCCAAAGGAGTCACTGTTATTTGTTTCTGATTGGGAGATATCCCAAAGTGACTCCGTGCTACTGATGACCTCTATTGCTAGGGCATGAGGGTGAAACTCTGGAGCCGGTGCGATTTTAGCAGTCTCTGGGAAAAAAAGAGAGAGAGAGAGAGAGAAAGAGAAGAAACAGAAAAAAAACCACCCACACATAACAGCATGTCTTTAGTGACTCAAAGATTAGCCATAGCTCTGCAGCCTGGATGGGGGAAAGAATGCTGGAGAGTCAAGAGGTCCCCTTGCTTATTTCTGAAAAAATGTAAAATAACTAAAAATAGTAAGCTATTTAAGAATGTGGTTTAGAGTAGTCAGGTTTGATTTGATGCGAAACTATGTGACTGGTAGTAAAAAAAAAAGTATGGAATATATTATATTTTTATTCAATAGTTACCATCATTCCCCTAATGAGTTTAAGGTACTTGAGTTGAATAGCTCTTCATATGAAACAGCCAACTGTAAATGAAAAACAAAATAAAGCTCTAAGAAAAAGACACAGAGAAGAGGGCACGCTTTAAATTAGAGTCACGGATTGGGATTTAATACATATTTAAAGTGATTATATTGAAAGTAAAAAATATGAAACTTCAGGTATCAGAAAGGTAAAGAGGAAACTTCTGAGAGATGTTTAGGGATTCCTCCATGGTGATTTCAAGTGTCTTCCAAGAACATGATTCAACTTTTTTTCTCCCTCAAAAATTCATTATTTACTCACTGCAAGACACTTACTAGTAGTTATTAATTTATCTTCATGTCGCTTTATCACAAGAACTTCCAAGGTCTTTTTGGACTTTGTATAATACATAAATTCTGGGTTGTTTTGAGGTTAATAAAAATCCGCAAAAACTTTATCCAATTCCCAAAAAGTCATTTAACATTCAAAACTAAAATCAACTAAATCAAAATGGAATTCTTGAGTGCTTGTTATTGGGGAAAACGAGCTTGTTACTCAAAAGAGTTTAAAGTTAGAGAGCACCTTGAGATTTAGGGGAATAAAGGGAAAAAACTAATAAAAAGATGTGACCTCTACCAAGAAAAAGCTTAGCATAAAACGGCCCTGGGAGGCAGGGGTGTGTACATCAGCTCTTTATTTTTCCACGTGTCAAATATATATTCATTGGGGTACTCATTGATTTATTCCACAAATATTTCCACCTTCTGTCTTACAATGAGAATGTCAGAATATATCCTTAGCAGTTATGAAATAATTATATAATTCTTGGCTGGTATCAGTGTGAAGACAATTAAGATGGCATAAGAAGCGATTCTGGAGGAATGAGATTGGCACTTGGGGAGAATTTAGAGCAGGTAAGGGAACTGCTTGGCTAAGAATACCTCAGATTGGGTTTATGTAGATGAGAGAACAGCGGTGCTCTGACAGAAATCAGGATGTGTGGCAGGAGACCAGACTGATGGAATAAGAGTACTGAATTACACGCACTACGTTCCAGCAGCATTTTTCACTGGACAGATAAAGACAAGAAATCTGAACTGAGAAAGCAAAAAGACATACTGCCAGTGCGAGCCATGGTACAGCCATAAGTTCATGACGTCAGAGAATCCACAAGAGGTCAATAAAAGGGTTTTGAACTGTAAAAATGTCCCAGGTGAATTTCAAAAGCTTACATTGGCAATGAAATGGGTTCCTTTTATCAGCTGTACCTTCAAGTCCATGTGTAAAGAAAGCCCACGATTGAGGTTATCTGGGTCTAAGAATTGTCCCAGTGGACGATGAACAGATTGTCTTGGCCAGAGTGTAAGCCAGGGCTGTGGGGAGGTTGACACCAGGTGACACAAGGCAGGAAGGAAGAAAACCAAGATCAGACTATCCTAGATGCATTCGTTGGGACCATGTGACTTAATAGGACAATCAGAAGGAAGGGCAGGTTCAGCGGGACTAGCAGAGGAAATAAATGAGAGAGGGGCACAATATGGCATAATAGAAAAGACACCTGTGGGCCCTCAGCCACTCTCAGCCATAGTTCCACCATCTGCAGAGCAAAGGTACTCTATAGATCACATGAGATATTTTATGTAAGCCCGTTATACACACACACACACACACACTAGATATATAATAATGAGAAAAGTATGTACTATAATGATTATATATATTACATAGTATGTATATATGTTTCCTTCATTATTGTACTTTTCATGATGCATTAAAAATACTGTGTGCTTAATATATATTGTTATAATCAGTTGAATTTATAAATTGTATCTGGAATGGGGGAACATTGTTTTTTGAGATCTTGTGATACAATTACACATTTGACTGAATTGCATGAGCCCTATTCTGTTATAGGTGACTGGTGTCCAAAAGAGATAATGTCACGGGGTAGAACACTGAGCTCAAGCTTTCAGAAAGGTCATCAGAAATACTGTTCAAGGACGTAACAGAGAGCAAAATATGAATCATCAGGTGCTGAATTAAGGTGAAAGCAGGATGACAGGGGTAATGAGGGCCTCACTTTTATTTTATTTCTTCTTTCTTTCTTTTTTTTTTTTAGCAAGCTCCATACCCAGTATGGAGCCCAATGCAGGGCTTGAACTCATGACCCTGATGTCAAGAATTGAGCTGAGATCAAGAGCTGGTGCTCAAACAATGAGCCACCCAGGTGTCCTATTCACTTTTGATTCTTAACCTCTCAAACACATAAGAGTGTGTTCTATTCATCTTTTTTAAATGATTTATTTATTGATTTTTAGATAGAGAGAGTGGGGAGGGAGGAGCAGAGGGAGAGGGAGAGAGAAACCCAAGCAGACATCCCACTGAGCATGGAGCCGAAAGCAAAGCTCAACACAGGGCTCGATCTCATGAACCTGAGATCATGACCTGAGCCCAAACCAAGAGTTGGCCGCTTAACTGACTGGGCCACCTAGATGCTCCCCCCCACTTATCTTTATATCCATCATGCCTGGGGAGAGGAAGCCTTTCACACTGGCATCATAAATAAATCAGAAGAGGATGCAGTATAATTTGGTGGTATATTTCCAATGAGAAGACATCTGGTTATGGAAGAAGTACTGGAGAACCAAGAGCAAGATCTCTCCTTAATGCATTCATTCATTCACAGATATTTATGGACTATCTAATACGTACTACACCCTTCTTTAAGCAGCATGGATATGAAAAAGAACAAGACTGACAAAATTTCTGCTGTCACAGGGCTTAATTTGATCAAAGAAGACACAATGTACAAAAAGTTGAAGAAGATAAGGAAAGGCAAAGTCTCCACGGGGAAGGTTGTGGAGCGTACTCAGTCATTGGAGAAGAGTCAAGTTTAAGAAAGGACAAGAAGATGGTATGAGAAGAGAGCAGAAGAAGGTCAAGAAAAACAGGCTTTGACACTGATGAGGCTGTGCTAGTTCCAGCGATAATCCCTCAATCTCGCGTTACATCAACCAACCGATATGGCCAAATGGAAATGGATTTATCGGTAAATCTCAGTCTTCTAAGAGTCTTAAAACATGCACATTCCAGAAATAGGGAATCACTAGGGTTGGATGGGATGGAGGAGTTGCGGTGGACGAACACTCACGGTTCTCAGCAGTTAGTTCCCAGACCTCACTTTGGGAAACGAGAATTCTACTGAAAAATTTTAAGTAGCTGATTAGAAGGACAGATTCAAGTAATGGGTAGGATAGTCGGGTTCAGGGAAATCAAAGCGATGCACTTTGGTGCCAGAAATTAGCACTCGCTGAAGGGATGCATGTTTCAAAGTGGATTTAAAAGTTCCATGTAAGACAAGTTTTAACACCTTATATTTGTAAGATACCAGAGGAGAAATACATTCAGATGAATTGACAGATGGTACTACTTACAGAATGTATTTAGGAACAGGAATATAAAGGAGCAGAACTGGCTCCTATGGCTCTTATGGTCCTTCCCTCTGTTTTATATATTTTAAATTTTCTCTAGATTAAAAAGAAGAAAAGTCTCACTTTATATGTAATTTCCATTTACTACAGAAGTTTGCAATTTTGTAGTATGTTTAACCTTAAGTGTATGATTTATGTTTTCTAAAACATAGTCCCTGAGTAGAAAGAAACTGAGTAAGTAGGTGCTATATCTCAGTTGTAGGGAATATCTATTTTCTAAACTCTAAAAATAACTGGATATTTTTAGGAAAAAAAGAAAAGCTTCTTTTCACTTCAATATTAAAGCTTTCAAAAAGAAGACAGTAGGCAGATTAAGTTATTGGCATGGTTAGTTTTAAACATTTTGTGAATTTGTGATGTCTCCCAATCTGTGTCTGTATTAGAGCATGAGAGAGAAATATGCTGTTGTTTTCAACTCAAGCAATTAGGAAGTATTATGAAATGACAGATTCCATCTCCTTTAAATAGGCTGTGATCTGGCTATACTCAGATTTTACCAGACTCTTGAAGACATTTTTTTAATATTTATTTATTTATTTATTTATTTATTTATTTATTTATTTATGTATTCTCTATACCCAATGTGGGGCTCGAACTCATGACCCCAAGATCAAGAGCCACAAGCTCTACCAACTGAGCCAGTCAGCCGCCCTGGGCTCATGAAGATATTAATGATTAACTGATGGAGGCACAGGTTGAAACAACGTGGTGCCAGCAGTAGGGAGTCCAAACCCTCTGCTTCTTTTCTTTTCTTTTTTTTAAGTTTTTTTTTTTAAAGATTTTATTTATTTATTTGACAGAGAGAGAGACAGCCAGCGAGAGAGGGAACACAAGCAGGGGGAGTGGGAGAGGAAGAAGCAGGCTTCCCATCCGAGCAGATAGCCCCATGCGGGGCTTGATCCCAGAACCCTGGGATCACGCCCTGAGCCAAAGGCAGATGCTCAACGGCTGAGCCACCCAGGCGCCCCTCATTTTCATTGAACATGTTGATAAGTCTCAGAAATCTTGATAGTCTTCCAAACTATGCCCCATGTTTCTTTCATGAATCTAAATGAAAATAAAAACATTGTGTTCTTGTCTCCCTAGGGATTTGGCCAGATTCTTGAGAAGGAAACTCATGATTCAGTATTTGGAAAATACATGACTGAAAAGGAAAATGAAGGGAAAAAATCGAGGCAAAGAATGTATGGCGTTATCCTGTTGCTTTCTTTGGACCAACTTTGGCTTTCCAATTCTGTAGGACTATGGCCTGTTGCCAGTAAGGCAGACCAAGAGACGGGTGATGTTCAACTTAGGAACTATTAAGATGTTGAACAACATTGACAGAACCACTCAGACTGAGGAAGATGTGTGTGGTGTTGAGAACTAATTAGTCTAGCAGGAATATCTATATTTTAATATTCAGATAGGCAATGATCTAGCAGAAAATAGCTTTCAGTATGACACAAAAATCAGAGAGGAAGCAGTTATCACAATCGTGGAACAGGTGTTTGGACATGGTCAGAGATGTGAAGGCCAGTGCATGCTCTATGCTCTGCCACTTTTTTTTTTAAAGATTTTATTTATTTATTTATTTATTTGAGAGAGAGAGAGAGAGAGAGAGAGCAGGGGGAGGGGAAAAGAGAGAGGGAGAGAGAAAAGCAGAATCCCCACTGAGCAAGGAGCTGGATGCAGGACTCAATCCCACAACCCTGGGATCATGACCTGAGCTGAAGGCAGACCCTTAACCAACTGAGCCACCCAGGCGCCCCTATGCTCTGCCACTTCTCGAACAACTTATTGCTATAGGACATCATGGGAAAAAATTAAAATACAATTAAACTATCTACGTTGTAGATTGAAAGGAAATATTTACAAAACTGTACTTAACATATGCTGTAACTGTTTCCATAATTTATTTAGGGACTTCTCAAATGACTTATTTAGTTATGCTATTTATGAAGTTACTCTGATTTTTTTTTCAATTGTTACGTTAGAGTGTATTCCCCAATTACATTATAATCCCCCAAACTTTCAGCTTCATGCTCAGGAGACCCTTAATGAATAGATTTCCCATTGAAGAAACGTCTCATTTGTTTGGAATGAGAACAGGTTTTGACTCGAGAGCTCTGTGATCAACACAGCAGAAGCAGCATGGCGTACTCTTCGTAAACCAGGGGTCTTAATCTCAGTCTAAATCAGGAAGGGTTGATCCACACGGGTGTAGATGGAGGTTCTTTCCTTAGTGGTGGGAGGAAAAGGTGCTTTGTGGGCAAAACCTTTATGGTTAACAGTAAGTTACTTTCTTCCTCTTACCGGTTCTCACCGGTTCATTGTTTCTCTCTCAGCCCCTTCTGCTCACGTTTGCCAGAGAAGGGTACTAGCTCTCGCTTTTAAGGCAACAGAAGAGCCCATGCGTTCTGAGGGTCAGCTGTGCAGGGCACCAGCAGCGTGTCCTGCTGCTGTCACTGTAGTCTCAGTAAGGGTGCGGAGGGCTGAAGATCTAGAGAACTCCAAAGCCCAGCTCCCTCCCAAATCCTGGGGATTAACACTCTGTTAGGTGCTCTTCATGTCAAGCCGGCCCAGAAGAATGGTCCGGGCCAGTCAGTGGGATAAAACCTGCAAAAGGGGACAAAGGCCTAACTTCCTCATCCTCAACAGCAGTAACATTGTAAGTTAGATTTCAAAACGCTAGAGGCTTGCACCTTCGTATGTGTAAAAAGAGTAGGAATAATTCCCAAGTAACTCAGACATGTAAGGTGGCCCCCATGTGATTTGCAGAAGTTCACAAATGGGAGTCAGGAACACAACCAGAATTGAAGTAAATTCAGAAAAATGTTATTCCTGACTTCAGCCCTAAATGTGAAACCGTGAACTGCCAAAAGAGAATTAGCGACGTATTTGGTAATTAGATAATTTTTTTAAATCTTGACATGGCATAGGAAAGACGGATTGATTTATCTTAATGTGGTTCTTATTTAATTTTTTAAATAAGTAGATAACTCAGTGGAGCAATTAACATTCTAAAACAACAAATGATCATGTTACTGCCAGGTCCTGACTTAGTGTAAAGTCTCCAAGGTAAAAAGGCTTTGAGCCCACAGTGAAACCCCATCCTCTTGTACTTAGGTATGGCTCCTCAGAAGGTAGTAAGTCTGGTGTCCCGCTGTTTGGAAATGACCCCAAGGTACAAGTGGAAGATGAAGTTACAGCAGGAGAGACTGAGAATGTCAGACGATTTGCTCTGAGATGCAGGGACTCTGGCCTGTGAGTGACAATTTCCAAAGAAGGTTTCACTGCTCGTACTGAAGGATTGTGACTGCTTAGGTCTTTTGCCCTGAGATAGTGATGGTGGCTGGTGGTCTCTGCATTTGCTGTGTTGATTCTGGATGACAACCCTGGAAAATTTTAGAAGCAGGGAAACATCATATGGAGTCTTGAAAGACATAACTCAGACATGCAAAACACCTTTTTTTCAGACATTCCTTTCTCCCTCCTTCCCTTTCTCTCCCTCTCCCAATCTCTCTCTCTCCCCCTCTCACTCTAACACACACACACACACACACACACACACACACACACACTTTTTCCCCCTGGGGAAAGTCATGCTTTGCATAGAATAGAACTGAATCTCCCATAATTTCACCCCAAATAGGTTTTCTGTAGTTATCCTATGAGAGAAATAAGTACAATATACAAGAGAAATATTATGGAATACTGACTTTTCTAGTCACTTAAGTTTATGTTTTCTCTGAATCAAGGAGTCATATTAAAAAAAAAAGACTCCAAAGCCTGTTGTATGTCTACGTTGCAAGTTATCGTTCAGAGACTCACTACTCCCAGGTGATTTTAAGCTTTAGCATAGCCGACACTGAGTCTCGGTGCACCATTGCATTTATAATGAAAATACTCACTTGCCGTTGTAAAAAGCTTAAAATAAATTCCAAATCAAGCCTGCATTGGAGAAGCTGGCCTCTGGCTGCCTGAAGGGGCCATGTGGAGGGTGCAGGGAGAGGTGCCTTTGTACACTTACCCTGGCCATATGGGCTCTCCTCTAAGCGAACCCTCCCCTGTGACACAGGATGAGAACTTGGCCTTGGAGCCCAATGAGCGCCTGAAATCTGATCAGCTAAAGGCCGATCTGCGGGAAGCTGTCATCACCTCACAGAGTTTGCAAAACTTAAAGGGGAACCACTTTCACTTTCAGGGTTCTTATAGACTAGCAGCTATTTCTCATACGGAAGCATTCATGGCAGCTTCACCTTTGGATGAATTTGTACTGTTTATGGTCTTTGGGGTTCTTTGTTTGTTTGTTTTGTCTTGCTCCATCCTTACCATCTCTACAAACCTCTGTAGTGTGTGTTCTGGGCACCGGGAGGCTGGAAAGTTTCATCAGTGAAGATAAGATGCCCTGCATGTACTTTCATTCTGGCAATCCTTCCCTTTTTTACTAATCCTCCTCACTCCTGCTGCTGATTTACAAAGCCAAGGGCACACCCTTATTTTTGCCAGGGATTCACAGAGGCGCTTGGCTTTGAGGTGAGTGCTGGTATTGCACCTGTGAATAAATGTGTGAATGCATTTAGCATATCCAAGGAATACCTTCCTTGTAGAGACTCTGTTGAGTCAGGATTTCCCAAAGAGCCTGAGGACAACGAACCTGTATTCCATACTGATCACACTTTCTGACATCATTTCTTCCTTTAGGAGGATTTATTTTGAGCCAGACAAGAACTGGCTTTGTCTGTGCTGAGAAAAGTTGCTGAGAAAGAGGTTGAAATTCTATGAATATTGATTTCAGTATGGCCTTTTTAAATGCCAAATTTTAAAAATGTTTTCATCAATATAATATTCTTTCTTCTTGTTGCAATGTAAACTTGAACTGTGGAGAATATTTATACCAAACGCTTAAAAAAGATATCACTTTCCAAATACACAGAAAGGAAACTCGTCGGGGAGTTTAAAAAGCATTGGCTCTTCTTGTGACTGTTTTTAAATAGTTACTACATATGAGACCAGTATGGAATAAGAGAATGAGTCCTTCCTTGACTTGGAACTCTTCCATGATTGGTATGAGATTTAAATAAAACAATAGTTGTGGAACACATAACACAGGGCCTGGATATTAGATGCTTAATACATGCAGAGCGTGACCTTGTCTGGTTTAAGGCCCCAGACACGATGAACATATAATTGAGATTATGACCATAAAGCAGGTCTAAAACGCTAGGGATCAAGCAAGCAAATATCAAAAGTGTAATCTACTTAGTTTAATAACTAATTGTCCTGAATGTATTTTTGTTTTGATGGCACTGTTTCTCCAGCTCACTTAGAAAGCAGAGGTGCTACAATGATATGAATCTTCAAATGTGGGTCTTGAAAAGGAAGAAAAAGGCAGAGAAGGAGAAAAAAGAGGAGATGGAAGGGAAAGGGAACAGTAGGACAGAAGATTGATTACCTATGTATTATATTATGCACTGAAAATGGGAAGCACTATAGCATAGTAGTTTAAAAAAATGGGGAGTCAGATGCCCGGGTTCAAGCCCTGCTTCAATATGTAATGGCTTTGTGACCTCAGGAGAGTCAATGCTTCAAGCCAGTTTCCTCTTTGCAAAATGAGGACAATAATAGCACCTTCCTCCTGGAGTTGTAGTGAGGATTAAATGAGATAAAAGTCCAATGCATTTAAGCAGCACCTGTTCTCTTTGTAAATCACAAAGATGAACTATTAATATATATTTCCTCTAGAGCTTATAACAACCCTTAAAGGTGCACGCTTATCCTACTTTTCCAAAGATAGGTGTATTTCTCAATGTGGGAATGCTGATTCCAAGGCCTATGCTCCTACCTCTATGCCTTCCTACTTCATGGCAAGCTATAGGGAATCTCTGAATGGCCCACAAACTACAATCTTCTAACATTTATGACTTTGTTAGCAACATGTATATATTTTGAGTTCTCAGAGTTATTAATGTACTGGTTTAGGGCATATGTACTTTACAGATAGAATTTTGATGTCAAAGACAGTACGAAAGAAAGGAAGAAAGGGAGAAAGAAAGAAAGAAGAGAGAAAGAAAGAAAGAAAGAAAGAAAGAAAGAAAGAAAGAAAGAAAAGAAAACTATAGACCAATACTTCTGATGAATACTGATGTAAAGAGCCTCAACAAAATACTAGCAAAGGATATTCAATAGCATATAAAGGATCATACATCAAGACAAAGTGGGATTTATTTGTGCAAGGATGTTTCAACACGTGAAAATCTATCAATATAATACACCACATGATCATCTCAATAGATGTGGGGAAAGCATTTGATAAAATCAAAAACACTTTCATGATAAAAACACTCAATAAAACAAAAAATGGAAGAAAAGCATCTCAAATAATGAAACCCCTATATGAAAATTCCACAGCTAACATCATACTCAATGGTAAAAGCTAAAAGCTTTAACTCTAAGATCAGGCATAAGACAAGGATGTCCACTCTTGCCTATTATTTTTTTTCTGTTTTTTTTTAAATAATTTTTATTATGTTAGTTTAGACACCATACAGTATATCCTTAGTTTCTAATGTAGTGTTCCATGATTCATTATTTGCATATAACACCCAGTGCACCATGCAATATGTGCCCTCCTTAATACCCAACACCGGCCTATCCCAGTCCCCCACCCCCTTCCTCTCTGAAGCCCTCAGTTTGTTTCCCAGAGTCCACAGTCTCTAGTGGTTCATTCCCCCTTCTGTTTACGCCCTCCTTCATTCTTCCCTTCCTTCTCCTACCGATCTTCCTGCTATTTCTTATGTTCCATAAATGAATGAAACCATATGATAATTGTCTTTCTGTGCTTGACTTATTTCAATTAGCATTATCTCCTCCAGTCCCATCCATGTTGCAGCAAATGTTGAGAAATCGTTCTTTTTGATGGCTGAGTAATATTCCGTTGTATATATGGACCACATCTTCTTAATCCAGTCATCTGTTGAAGGGCATCTCAGCTCCTTCCACAATTTAGCTGTTGTGGACAATGCTGCTGTGAACACTGGGGTGCATATGGCCCTTCTCTTCACTACATCTGTATCTTTGGGGTAAATACCCAGTAGTGCAATTGCTGGGGCATAGGGTAGCTCTATTTTTAACTTTTTAAGGGACCTCCACACTGTTTTCCAAAGTGGCTGTACCAACGTGCATTCCCACCAACAGTGTAAGAGGGATCCCTTTTCTCCACATTCTCTCCAACATTTGCCTATTATTTTTAATGTAATACTTGAAGTGTGACCCAGAGCAATTAGAAAAGAAAATAAGAAAGGCATCCAAACTGAAAGGAAGAAGTAAAATTATCTCTGTTTACAGATGGCATGATTCTTATATGTAGAAAACTCTGAAAATTCTACCAAAAAAAAAAACTGTTAGAACTAATAAATTATAAATAACTAATAAATGCAAAATCAACACACTAAATCAGTTGCATTTCTCTACACTAACAATTAACAATCTGAAAAGGATTTTTAAAAATAGTTTCTAAAATAATAAAATACTTAGAAATAAACTTAACCAAGGAGGTGGAAGACTAGCACACTGAAAACCACAAAACACTCCTGAAAGAAACTGCAGAGGACACTAATAAAGGGAAAGACATTCTGTGTTCATGGATTGGAAGACTGAATCTTGTTAAAGTATAAGTACTACCCAAAGTGATCTGCAGATTCAATGTAATTCCTGTCAAAATCCAAATGGCACTTTTTTGGGGGGAGAAAAAGAAAAATCACAAATTCATATGGGATGTTAAGGAACCTCAATGATCAAAACAATCTTGGGAAAGAAGGATGGATCTGGAGACCTCATACATTCCAATTTCCAAACATGTTAAAGAGCTACCAGAATCAAAACAGTATGGTACTAGCATGAGGCCAAACATAGAGACTAATGGGATAGGAGAGCCCAAAAATAAACCCACACATATATAATCAACTGATCTTCCACAAGGTTGCCGAGAATGCACAATGAGGAAAGGACCATCTCTTATGCATATGGCACTGGGAAACTGGATGTCTGTATGTAAAGAATGAACTGGACTCTAACACCGCATACAAAAATTAACTCCAAAGGGATTAAAGACTTAAATGTAAGACCTACACTATAAAACTACTGGAAAGCATAAGAGAAAAGCTTTCATGATATTGGATTTGGTAATGATTTCTTGGATCCGACACTAAAAACACAAGTAATAAAAATGGAAATAGATAAATGAGATGACATCAAACTCAAAACCTGCTCGTCCTAGAACACAATAGACAGAGTGAAAAGGCAGCCTACAGAATGGAAGAAAATATTTGTAAATCATCTAAAGGATTAACTTCAGAATCTCCACAAGAAAACAATAACCCAATTTAAAAATAGGCAAAAGACTTATAGACATTTCTTCAAAGAAGATGTACAGTGGCCAAAAAGCATGTGAAAAGATACTTACCATCATATATCTTTAGAGAAATGTAAATCAAAACCACAGTGAAACATGTCCTCACCTCCTTAATGATAGCCACTGTCAAAACACAAAATGAGAACAAGAAATAAAGAAGGAAGGAAGGAAAGGGAAAGAAAGAAAGAAAGAAAGAAAGAAAGAAAGAAAGAAAGAAGGAAGGAAGGAAGGAAGGAAGGAAGGAAGGAAGAAAGAAAGAAAGAAAGAAAGAAAGAAAGAAAGAAAGAAAGAAAAAGAGAAAGAAAGAAAGAAAGAAAGAAAGAAAGAAAGAAAGAAAGAAAGAAAGAAAAAGTATAAAATAACAAGTGTTAGTGAGGATATAGAACCCTTGTACACTATTACTAAGATTGCAAAGTGTGCAACTGCTGTGGAAAACAGTATGGAGTTTCCTCCAAAATTAAAAATAAAATAGCCATATGATTCAGCAATCTCTTTTGAGGAATTAGAGCACAATGTCAAAGAGATACATACACATCCACGTTCATTGCAGTATTAGTCAAAATACCCAAAGGTGAATGGAACACAAATGTCCATCAGCAGATGAATGGATAAACAAAATGTGGTATATGCATACAATGAAACATTATTTAGCCTTACAAAAGAAATCCTGTCACAAGCTACTATATAGATGAACCTTGAGGACATTATGCTAAGTAAAATAAGCCAGTCATAAAAAGACAAATACTGCGTGGTCCTACTGCCATGTGTTATCTAAAGTAGTCAAATTCATAGAAAAAGAAAGTAAAATGGTGGTTGCCAAAGGGTAGGAGGAAAAGGAAATGGGGAGTTGTTCAATGGTTATAGAGTTTCAGTTTTGCAAGATGAGAAGTTCTAGAGTTCTGTTGCACAATGTGAATATAACTAATACTAACACTGAACTCTACACTTACAAATGATAAATTTTACATTATGTGTTTTTTATGTTGCATACCACTTAAGATGGTAAATTTTGTTGTGTGTTTTTATCACAATTAAGGGTAAAAATTAATTCACTCATTAATGTAAGTGTAAGTATGGAATACTGAGGACAAATGTGGTGGGGGGAGGATTAGTTTGGCTACTGGTCATTGAAAGCAGGTCTACAAAAAATAGTTTCAAAATTAATATTGAAAAAATATTTTTACTTGAGTTCCATCCACTGGACATTTATCAAACACTTTATAGCAAGTAGAACACCTGTGATGGATCTTTAATAAATATTTCAGTAGATAAATCTTTCAAGAATATATTTTGAAGTGATGATTTCTCATCCTTACAAATCATATGAAAATTTCTCCACAGAAACATCTACTTTGTTGGCATTTCCCCCAAATTCTAAAGAGGTTGTTAGCCCTTTAGATAATTTTCAGAATTAAGATGACTTAATTTGGGAGAAAGCTATTCTGAATCCATGAATTAATTCGAGTAGGGGGAAGTCTATGTGTTGTGAGCCTTGTGAAAATGGAATTGTATGATGCTTTGCAAAAGGAAGGCCATGGGGTGGGAGAAAAGAATAAGTACACATGAAAAATCAAAGATGGGAAGAGAGAAAGAGAATGAGGATGAAAGGAAGAGGCTTATGATAAAAGAGGAGAGTAAAGGGTGGGATAAGTTTAAGTTAGAGAAAAATCACCTGGGAATTGAATATCAGACAATACAGAGAACATTCACTCTATTTTAAAAGGAAACTCCATTGAGCTGTACCAGAAACAGAAAATTAACGCGTTTCGAGACTATGAGGTGCTTCTTGTCGTTCCTGTAGATTCGGTTTGCTGTGATCGAAAATAGTGTTTACTGGGGGTCTTCACGAATGGAGAGACGAGGAAAGTCAAGCTACTTCTGGAGAAGTAAATATAATGCAAATTATTTCAGTGAGCAAAACATGGTTTTTAAATATGAAAATATAGAAATAAAGACTAAGGGATAACATATCTCTTACAATATTTACATATATGGTTACGACTATTCAAAAAGCATCTACAGAGAACTCTCTCCATGCCTCAAGCTGTAGGAGACATTTTGAGAGACACATAAAAGACATATATGGTCCTTGCCTGCTAAAAGCTCACAACCTCCCTCAGAAGAGTAAGGACTTACATACATGAAAAACCTTGAGATAAATTCACCGAAGTTATTTACTAGGGCCTTACTGAAAGTTAACCATGATGTAAAAGGTGTGGACAGCCAAGGGGAGGCTAAATCCAGGAGCAGTGATGGGAGAAGACAGGGACTGAATTTTATTAAGAATTGGATAAGAGGGACGCCTGGGTGACACTGTCTATTAAGCATCTGACTCTTGGTTTTGGCTCAGGTCGTGATTTCAGGGTCATGAGATCGAACCCTGCATAGGGCTCCACAGTTAGTGGGGAATCTGCTGGAGATTCTCTCTTCCTCTCCCTCTGCCCCTCTCCTTGCTAAATTAAATAAATAAATCTTAAAAAAAAAAAAGCAGATAAGAGAAGAGAAAGAGGGGACTCTGGGAAGGGGACAAGCTGTACGGTAGATTGGCAGGCTATTCACATTTTTCTGAATAAAGGAAATGTTGGCAGGGGCAAAGAAGAGGAAATCAGATATCTGGGCTGGTATCGCAAATAGGGCATAGAACGAGTCTCAAAGGTAGATGCCTGAGGATGGAGATACAGGAACTGAGGAAGACTGAAGTTTTTCATCTGGAAGATGCAAACTCGGTTGCTCAGAGGACACACTGAAATCATTGAAAAATTAAAAGAAAAGAGATCGGTTGTAATGGTAGGTGACAAATCCATAAGGCACTTTTTCCCCAAGGCTATATTTGACCGACTTCCACAACCTTAGAAGATAGTTTCTCTCTCCCTCCATCCCTCTCTCTGTCCTTTCTTCTGTTCTGCCTTAAGAGAGAGACAAATGGACTTTAGTAGGAACTCAAACTGCTTTTTAAACTAATCTTTGTTTGAGGCCTGAGTAGTCCCTGCAGACCTTCTGAAGTGAAGTGAAGGCATGTGCCTGGTCTCTGAACTCTGAGCTGCTCAGGGGTGCTCCTTCTTTGCAAGGCTGGGAAAATCCAACACGAGGCAGAAGTATTAAAGGAAAAAAATTTCTTTGGACTGTGAACACAACCTCATGGAAAGATCTGTAGTGAAATAAAGAAATCACAGAAAAATAGAAAAGAAAAAAAAGAAAAATTCTTAGATGAAGAGGTAAGGAGGAGAACAAGTAACATTTTCAGTGGTGCTTTCAGAAATACCGGGTCAAAAGCATTAAATATTTGTGGAGTATATGTACTTGAGTTGTTAAATTGTTCTGATCACTTGCAATAGCTATCAAATTTACTCTTCCTCTGAATGTGTCTACAAGATATTGTCTCCAGCTCTCACCTCTGCTCTCACTTTCTCTCTTTGCCCTGAGCAAAATAGCACATTTACTTGTCAACGCTGATTTTCTTAGGGCATGTAATACACTAAAGGAACTTCCTGACAGGACCTTCAGCCTTGCTGAATCATGGACCCATCTGACAGTGGAACCACATCGTGCCATAGTTTGATTATAGAAAGCTGATATGGGCATGGTCATAGATGTAGATGATAGAGAAAGAACCAACTTTTGGCATATACACACAAGACAAGGAGCTGTTAGGCACAGATCAACATTCTTTTTTTTTTTTTTTCCTTTCCTACTTTTCCTTGCTATTAGTAGGGGTAGGTGTTAAAGTTGACCGGGGGAACATGATCCTGGCAAAGGATTAGCGAAAAAGGTCTCCAGAGGCTCAAGGAACAACATTTCCAAAATTTAACTTTTTCCAATGACTTAAATAAACTAAATTGTCACTTAAGTCTCCCTACTTATAGGTAAGGAACTATCACTGAAGAAAAAACATCTTGCAGTGTTAAATAATGAAAGTCTGACTAGATTGAGGCAAAAATAATCTCCATAATATTTATATGATCAGGAAAGCTTGCTAACATATTCATTCATTTATTCCACTAACACTGAGAGCACATCTACTATTCACCCAGGCACTGTGATAGGCATCAGGTGAAGAATGCTATCCTCATGGGGTTTGCATTGTGCAAAGAGACATACAATTTTTGAAAAATGTAAAAACATACCCAGTAATTATATGGTAAAGCCTTTTGACAAAAATGGAGAAGAGAATAAGCAAGCTGGGAAGGGGGTCATTTTAAAGAGGGTGTCAGGAAAAACTTCCTTTAGGAGACAGCATGCAAACGAAAAGGCTGACGGAGGTGATCTCATGTTTATCAGCCACATTCACCTAATCTATTGTCACGGATTCACTGGGTCATCAAACCAGCCATTCCTGGGCACCAGGGTGGCTCAGTTGGTTAAGCACCTGACTCTTGATTTCAGCTCAGGTCGTGATCTCAGGGTTGTAAGATCAGGCCCATTGTCAGGCTCTGCACTCAGCAAGGAGTCTGCTTGAAATTCTGTCTCTCTCTGCCTCTCCCCTGCCTCCCTGCCCACTCTTTCCCAAATAATAAATAAATCTTAAAAAAACAAAAACAAAAAACCAACCACGGGTCCACTAATGGATTCCTCCCGAGGCTTAATTCTTGTACAAAATGTATTGGTGTGTTAGGTGATCTGTTAGTAGCCTTTGGTTTCACTATGGAATACATTAATGGCCAACTTATCCAATCTTGTGCCTCAGTTTCCTCACGTTAAAATAAGGATTGGAATACTACCTAGCTTATTGGACTGTATAAGGATAATTGTTGTTACATACAAAGTGCTTAGGACAGTGTCTGGTATATAAGCATTAATTCATTATTATTGCTATTTTTTTTAATTAACAAAGGAATCAAATAGGAAAAGCTAAAACATAAGATACACTTTTTGTTGAAGGCATGATAACCTTTTTGGAGATATAAATGAAGAGTTGTTAATTTGTTACAAAGTTACAAATGTTTGACCCTTTTCCATTATATATAGTTTAATGTCTGGCTTTGGATTTATGAAATGGATGAATGTAATAAGAATTTTGGGGAATGGGATGGAGTCTTAAACATCAGCATCATGCTATGAACCAAATATTGCTCGGGGCAAAGATTTTATTCCTTATTCCTAATTTAATCATCTTGGGCGGTCCAATTTTTTTTTTTAACGTGGCATAAACTTAACTATTTTTAATCCTCGCAGAACAACATCAAATTCTATATATGACATATGAATCTGGGGAAAAAAGGAATCGTTGAACTAATACACACTGACATACAAGGACTAAATTGAAGGAAACCAGATACAATTTTCCAGTTACCTAGTGTATTTACAAAGTGGAATGTGACAAAAATCCGACTATTATTCCCAATACTCCGAAAAACCAAATGAGATATCTTTGACAGAGTTATTGCCTTGTCTGCTGGGCTATGTGTCCACAAGTAAAGAATCCCAAAGTTAAAAGGGTACTAGTGTAGTTACTGAGAGATGAAAGTCTAGATTGGTCTAGGAACAAAACTGTTATCTTCAGCATGACCGTTTTCTCCTAGTGGCCAATGCCAAGGTTCCCCATCCCCATTGTATTTTTTAAAGATTCAGTAAAGTTGAGGTATCCAAAACTAGAATAAGGTGATGCTTATTTTCAACTATTTGAAGGGCATAGATAGTTGTTCCCTAAACAAACAAAAAGGTTATGTGTATTTTCAACAACTGGAGCCAAAGGAGTGACAATGCATGTTTTTACTTCTCCCCAACGCCCTTCCTGCCACATTCCAAGTCCATTTGTACCACAGTAGCAACGTTCTTTTTTCCCCATATAATCAAACATTTATACTCACGGGGTTATTAATCACACTTTGCACTTAGACGGCCTGAGTTTGAAAGACCATTGCTTAGAATTCTATAAACAGTCATTAATCCTTTAAAAAAAACCAGAAAGTTGTGTGTTTTGTAATCATTTTACTCATATTATTGAGCGTATAGAACTATAGAATTATCAAAGGCTTCCCATTTTGCATAGGATCCATGATCTTTAGTGGTTTTCTAGATGTGAAAATAGTAGTAGGTTTGATACAGTGAAATTGTTGAAAGGTTCCAGCCACTTTGCCTAAGGTTAGACATCCTTTAGCCTTCTACATTTTTTCACTGTTGCTTGGAGGTCATTTTTTCTCTGACACTGGAGTAGGTCCTTGAGGTATCCTGTTGTGCTCTGTGAGTTACACGCACTTACCAGCATCCACACATGATTCCATTTACTTCTGTAATTACGTTTTCTCAAAATGAAGGCATAAGATCTAGCAATATTATTTGTTTTACTTGCCATTGCTTTCCAATCCCTAGCATGATGCTCATAGGAAACAATGTATGTTTATTTTTTTAAGATTTTATCCATTTATTTAAGAAAGAGAGAGACAGAAAGAGCGCACATGAGCAGGGGGAAGGGCAGTGGGAGAAGCCAACTCTCTGCTGAGCAGGGAGAGCCATACGGGGCTCGATCCCAGGACCCTGAGATCATGACCCGAGCGGAAGGCAACTGCTTAACCAAATGAGCCACTCAAGTGCCCCACACAATGTATGTTTATTATTGAGTGATGAATGTAATATGGCTCTGAAGTTCCAAGTAAAATTCAGCCTCTATTATGGTTACTGTGTGACCTTAGGCAAATTCATTGAACTTCCTGGTGCTCAGGATCTTTTTTTTTTTCCTGGCTGGAAATAATAATGCTAACAGTTTGGGAGCAATTTTTGATGTATCAGGTGTTGTTCTAAGCAATGTATTAGTTCATTAAATCATGTAAAAATCCTATAAAGTAGATATTCATTATCTCAAAAGCATAGTTGAAAGAATTAAGGCCCAGAGGGATTAAATGACCTGTGTTGTTAGTAAAGCTAGTGAGGACAGAATTGGGAATTTGAATCTAGGCATTCAGTGTCAAGGACCCATGCTTTTTTTTTTTTTTTTTTTTTTTTTTTTTTTTTTTAAAANGATTTTATTTATTTATTTGACAGAGATAGAGACAGCCAGCGAGAGAGGGAACACAAACAGGGGGAGTGGGAGAGGAAGAAGCAGGCTCATAGCAGAGGAGCCTGATGTGGGGCTCGAACCCATAACGCCGGGATCACGCCCTGAGCCGAAGGCAGACGCTTAACCGCTGTGCCACCCAGGCGCCCCAAGGACCCATGCTCTTAATCATGCACTATGTGCACCCTAGACCTTTAGATGATTTTTCAGTTTTGTTCCAAAATCGAAGTTGAATAATAGTGGAAAAAAGAAAAAACTTTTCCATTGATTGTATCTGGATACAAAACCTACCTCAACATTTTCTTTCTTTTATAGTTCTTTAGTTGACTGAATTTAACATTCTTATTTGTAAAAGAGTCCTATAATAATATTTACCTTCTGCTTATCTGGTAATTTAAATAAACTAGTGTCCGTAATGTGCTAACATCTAAAAAATGAAATTATTTTATTGTTGGGGTAATAAAAATAAGTATGCTTATGTGACTTGATTTTAAAAAAGCAATGAAAAATACCAAAATATATTTTTCTGAAGTAGCCTATAACTAGGAAGATAACGGTGCTCATTTTTAGCCAGAATTGTTTAAAGATCTATAAAGAGAGTAGATTTTAAACATTCTCCTCCCAAGAAAAACAAATTACAACTATGTGAGGTGATAGATTTTAACTAAACTTATCCTGATGATCATTTTGCAATATGTGCATATATATAGGGAGAGAGAAATGCCAAGTTAGTATGTAGCACATCTTAAACTAATACAATGTTAAATGTCAATTTTATCACTAAAACTGGAGAAGATCTACAGTGGCTGAGTTATTCGGAAAATTAAGTTTCCCTGTAGTTTGGGGGCAACACTTTATCCCAAGGCAACAGCTTAGTCTGGGTTAAAACACAGACACTGCTAGCAGCAATTAAAAGAAAACCAACTCTGTTTTATTTGGTCAGACAGGTAACAATACCCCTAGTTTACAGATGAGGCAACAGAGGCCTGTGTGCCCACGGTCACACTGCAGACCAGGATTTGAAGATGAATCAGATTCAAACCCTCTGCACTCCTTGTGGCTACATTACTTGCTATTGGAAAAGCAGGGGTTTAGATAACATTTGCACTTCTCTACTGGGCTCACATGGCTTGACCTAGCTTCTGTTCAAGGAACTCAACTCCAGAATGTTCATTAATTCACTCAACACATTATTTATGATGTGCCCGAGTGAAAGGAGTGTACTGCATGGACATCACAGTCTCTGGAATTAATTTTAAGCACACCAAGGAAAATCACTTTTGTTTCACTGCTTTCCAAGAATAGAGACTTACCACTAAAATTTTAATTTTGTGGCATTACAGTTTACTCATCTGTTTCCCCCAAACTAGCAGACCTGGTTGAATAAACTTGGTTTTCAGACAAACGAGATAGAAAGAAGAAAAGCTTTGTGAAATGGGCACTCAGCCAGTCTTGAGGAATGAACATAACATTTTCAGAGTCTTCGGAATATTAAGAACAGGTCATAAGTAAAAGAAAATAGGAAATAAGGACCGGAGGTTGGGAAGCCTGGAGTCAGTTCAGACTGTCTGAATCACTTATGTTGTGGTGGTGATTTGAGCTGACAAAATGTTATTGGAGGGATCACTCTCCTCAGCACTGTTTGCTTTGGGAAGTCGGGCAGAGATTTATTATGGCTGAAAGCCTTTACAGCTGTCGGATGTAAGTGCTGGGTTAAGAGAGTTGAAAATATCAGCTGAAATTAATAGCATGAGTTGTGATTTTGAATATCTGCAACACTTGCAAAGGGACAAAAAGAAAAAAGAAAAGAAAAAAAAAGAAAAGAAAGAAAGAAAGAAAGCCAGACATCACAGTTTTACTCTACACCTATGATTGTGTTTGGTGCAAAAAAAGTCATGACGTGATTCACGGAAAGGGAGCAATTTTATACCCACTGAATATAATCCAGATATCTAAAATGCTGACATACAGGGCTGACAATTAATGGGATGGATTTTGATGTGAGTAAAGATGTTAGACTCAATAGCTAGCATGATAGAAGAAAGGAGGCATTGGAAGTGATGTCTTTAGAAAGAATGTTCATCCTGAAGAGTAACAACCACTACAATGCATGAGTAAAGATGCCAAAAAATATATGTTTGGAAGATGAAGATAAATTGATGAAAGGTGGGTAGATCACATAGATAGATAGGTATGTTAAATAGCTGACCATTATTTTTATGTCTATATCTCCATGCCATGTAATAATTCTATTTATCCTTCTATCTGTCTTGGAAAATGTAACCTCAATCAAACGTGAAGGAAAGATTTCAGGTTTTGCCTCCATTGCCGGGGCCGTAGACACAGTGGCACACATCTTCAAGACGTAAACAGACTTTGTGATGGAGAATGACCCATAGATAATACTTATTATGAAACTCTAAGTAGGGGAATACATTACAGAGCAGTTTCTGAACTTGCTTGGCAAGGAATCCCTTTCTCGAGAAGAATGTCATTGGTTCATTTCCTCTGAACACTGAGAAATACTGTTTCAGAGTGGAATGTGTATGTTGAGAGGGTCTTCCCCTGCTTGTCCTTGATAATTATAATTACTGGGTACATAACTCAGAATCTGGATACAAAACAGTGTTGACTGAATCAATACATCTAATAAATGAGTCACATGTATGTCCCTGTCGCCCTAAGGGTCGTACAACCTGTTCTCGACTGAAGGATGTATCTGTTCAAATTTGAACAAACGCTAACATGTCCTAGAGGCTCTGGAATGCTAATTGTAATATTGACACGTTGATGCCAATGACCCAGACCACTATAGTGTTATGTCGCCTGTTATCTGACCAGTTATCATTAAAATGTGTTTAAAATGTGGAGGGAGGAAATAATGCATATTTTGACTAGACATCTGATTTCACCAAGTTAGTTATATTTTTATTAAAATAGGACTGTCATAGGATAATGAAATATTCCCGTCTCTATTCTGCCTTTATCTCCTGCTTACCTTGGTTACCCTTGTCATTTTATCACTTTCAGGATTTTAATTCAGTTCAGAAATAAAGTAATGACATAAAGTGCAGATGAAGATTTCCCTGCAAGAAGCAGACTTGTTAACATGACTGATTATTAATAAATAATAATTCTTTTAAAATGAGAGGCCTATCCCTCCACTTCTATTGCTTCAAAACACCTGTGGCTTCTGTGGTCTTTCAATAAAGCCACGCAGTGTCTGCTTTCTTCCTCCAGTCTCTCTAGTCTTACCCACCACCTCCCTCACTATATTCCACCCAATCTCTGTTCATACTCTTTGCATTTCAGCCAGTGTACCCTTCGCTTACTTTCTTGACCACTCCATATCTTTTGCGCACTCTATTACTATGACCAAAATGGCCCTTATTCACCCAAACAACAGCCTCCAACATCTTGCCACCAACCTTCACCCTCCTATTATGTAGAAGAGATGACACCAAGTGACAGATGCCGAGCTAGGGCACTTGACTTGAAGATGAAAGCAGGACAAGGCTCCACCTGTGATTCAGTGTGTGGCAAGGGAACAAGTTCTTGGCTCTAACAAATGGCCATTTGCTCCAGTACAATGGCCTCTGAGCTATATTCCAGCAACAATATGAGCAGAAATATCCCTCCCCTCAAATTCCTATGTGAAATCCTAACCCCCAGGACCTCAGAAGGTGACTGTATTTGGAGATAAGGCCTTTGAAAAGGTTAATAAGGTAAAATGAGGTCATATGGGTGGGCCCTAATCCAATATGACCGGTGTCCTCATAACAACAGGACATTAGGGCACAGGCAAGAGGAAACACTGCGTGTAGATGCAAGAGAAGACAGCCCTCTATAAGCCAAGGAGAGAGACCACAGAAGAAACAACCCTGTCCACACCTTCATCTTGGACTTTCAGCTTCCAGAGGATGAGAAAATATATGTCTGTTGTTTGAGCTCCCCAAGAGATATGACTATGGGGGCGCCTGGGTGGCACAGCGGTTAAGCGTCTGCCTTCAGCTCAGGGCGTGATCCCGGCGTTATGGGATCGAGCCCCACATCAGGCTCCTCTGCTGTGAGCCTGCTTCTTCCTCTCCCACTCCCCCTGCTTGTGTTCCCTCTCTCNGCTGGCTGTCTCTATCTCTGTCAAATAAATAAATAAAATCTTTAAAAAAAAAATTAAAAAAAAAAAGAGATATGACTATGGCAGTCCTGGCAAACTAATACACAAAACATGTCCTTATTTAGTAGAATGCTCTGATTTAAGTTTTTCCTGCCCTCACCTAAGGAAAGCAAAGTTCTCTGTTCCACGCCCCAGTCATGAGTGTTTATTCTAAAGCGATAGTGGTAGATATTTCCATGCAGGATACTTTTTTCACTCTGGAGACACTATAATTGGCTGTAAAGAGAAGTGCTTCCCAGACTAAGGGCGTGCCATATGAGAATGTAAGGCATAAAATGTGAAATACTTTAAAAATTACATAGGATTAAGAGGCAAGTGCAATGCAGTAGAATTTGCAGTTACTCGTTGGGTATCCACTTGGTGCAAAGCCCTGAGTATCGAAAGGTACTGTGTGAAATAGGTAAATACGGCATCATCCCAGCCATGCAAATTTCACTGTTTCACGTGGGAAAAGAAATGTGTGACGGTTGTCTCTCAGACAATCTGGGGGTCATCTCATTCAAGTAGGGACACCTCAACCTGACTGAAATAGATCTTAATTTTTCAGCCAGAGAGGACTCTGTTTTCTAAATTCTTTAATATAAGATCGAATAGGAAACTTCCCTTTTTTTCTTTTTTAGTCTCAAATAATGGAAACCACCTCATTTCATATATGGGAGTAAAATGCGCTAGATTTTTTATAGAACACTGCCTTTGAAAATTGAGATACTTTGGGGAGTTGGTTGGTAGCTTTAAAGACTTTTCTTAGTATTTACAATATACTGAACACTACTCAAAATCCCTGATATACATTTCCATTTAACATTCCCAACATCTGAAGAATTTGCTTCTGTTGACTCCTGCATTACAGATAAGGAAAAAGTTTTAGGGGGTTAGTTAGCTTGGAAACAGGCATCAACACTAACTGATAGGAAGAGCTCCTGGGTATCACACGTTACTACCACATTCATTTTTATAATTTGTAACTCAAATAAGTCCTTTTCCAAAACTGGGTGGCTAAGGAACCAAAGGACCGTTAAAACAGAGATGATTTGTGTAAATATCCATTTAGAATTTGGCACAAAATAAGAGTGGAAACATAACTATTTCTAGATAAAGCAAAGTATAATATACACTTTAGGATTGATTTCCTAATCAAGTTATCACAGCAGAACTAACAGCCATGTAACAGGGAATATTTCCTATCAACGTGACTTCATGTATAAACTCCATATCAACACTCTTAGGACAAACATATCCCTTAAAGTTGATAGATTAAATGCTCAGGGGAGTTTCTCCACACTTCATGTATCAAGAGATGATGCTATGTTTTGTATGGACTCATGGTTCATGGATATTGGCCAGCCTTCAATGACAGTCACATTCAGAACACATTGAAAAACACAACCAAATATTGTTTTCATTATACAAGTTTAGTTATTAAAAAAAAAAAAAAGGTGAGGGGTACCTGCGTGGCTCAGTTGGTTAAGCATCTGCTTTCAGCTCAGGTGGTAATCGAGTCTCACATCAGGCTCCCTGTTCAGCAGGGAGTCTGCTTCTCCCTCTGCCCCTCACTCCACTCGTGCTTTCTCTCTCTCTCTCTTTCTCAAATAAATAATAAAATCCTTTTAAAAAAAAGATTGATAACAAAGTAGGAGTGATCTCTAAAGTACTAGTGAAATGTGCCAAAAGTAAGTTTCAGTTCTAGTGGCACTGTGTTCCTCTATTCAGATACAAGAAAGGCATTCTTGTCTTTTACCAGATCCAACTCCATCCTCCTCAAAAATATGTATTTAGCACTGTTTCTTTTTCATTTTCTAGACACTGGCTTGAACTCACATAATAATGATCCAATTAATGTTCCCTTATTAAGGTAGGAAAAATGATTCTATATAATATTTGAGAAATAAAATTCTGTGTCTCTTTGGAACTTCAAATTCATAGCTATCAAAATGCAAAATGTGAAGTGAGAAATTAGTAATGATCTATCTTACTAGAGCAATTTGACAGAACAACAATAGTATAAAACAACTTACTTTTATTTAAAAAACAACAACAGATTATTTCAATTTACTTTGTGTTTGCTGCTTAAAGGAGGTAATTCATGGAAAGCACTTATTAAAGTGCTGAAAACATTGGAGGACTCAAAGTTAACCACTCTTGGCTTTTTTTAAATGGAAGAAGAATTCTTATAGAAAATAAATTTAATATTATTCCTGTGAGGACTAATGGCACTAAAATGTCATGCTATGGAACTTTCCATGATTTTTTCACTGGCTTTCATAATTCTCAAAAGTTGACATTATAAATGCCCCATATTAGATAATCTTGGGCTCTGAAAATTCAGTATTTATAACAGGCATTATTAGCATAAAGTAAACATTCCAACCAGATACTCTGTTACAGCCTAATTCAGTGAAACACAAAAAACTGAACGCATTTTGTCCATAGCAAAACACATGTTCAATGTGAAAAAAATAAAAATTTGTCCAAGTGTTTTTTTCAGTCCAAATTTTGTCAATATTAAGTCCAAGGGACTTTTCAAAAATATTTTATTTTTTTTCAAAAAAATTTTTAAAAAGTGCAAATGTGTTTCTCAATTCTCCCATTTATTTGGATTTGATATTTCATATGAGGAATCTTCGTTTTCATTTTTAAACTATTCTCACCAGTATCTTTAAGAAAATGACAAAGGAGAGTGTGTATGTAAATTGGATCTAAAAATGTAAAAACACTCCTGTATTCATTTTGAGTGTAAAATTAGCTTGTGAAACATGAATAATATAGAGATAAAACATGGATGGTGACTGATAAGAATAAATATGAAGTTTCATAAAGTTTGGTGGTTTATGCCCAGTGGGAATGGCTTTTATTTTAGATGAATAGCTCCTGAAGTGTTGATTTCCGTTTCTCAGATGATGAGTGATGTTGAACATCTTTTCATATGTCTCTTGGCCATCTGGATGTCGTCTTTGGAAAAACACCTACTCAAATCCTCTTCCCTATTTTTTAATTGTACTGTTTGTTTTGTTTTTTGGGTTTTGTTTTTGCTAATGAGTTGTAGGAGTTCTTTATATATTCTGGATATTAGCCCCTTATCAGATATATGATAAGCAAATATTTTCTCCCATTCAGTAAGTTGCCTTTTCATTCTGTTGAATGGTTTCCTTTAGCTGCCCAACTTTTTAGTTTGATATAGTCCCTTTGTTTATTTTCACTTTTGTTGCCTTTGCTTGTGGTGTCAAATCCAAAAAAATCACCATCAAGACTGATGTCAAGGAGCTTACCACCCATGTTTTCTTCCAAGAGTTTTATGGTTTCAGGCCTTACATACAAGTCTTTAATCCACTTTGAGTTAATTTTCGTGTGTGGTGTAACAGAGTGGCCTAGTTTCATTCTTTTGTATGTAGCTTTGTCCAGTTTTCCCAACACTTTTTATGGAAGAGACTGTCCTTTCCCCATTCTGTATTCTTGCCTCCTTTGTAATAAATGAATTGGCCATATATGTGGCCAATCTTTCCCATAAATCTGTGTGTTTGTTTTATGTGAGCACAGTACTGTTTCTATTACTATAGCTTGGTAATATAGTTTGAAATCTTTAGGCCTCTAAATGTGTGCCAAGCCTGACACCTGTCCCTGGAACCAAAGCCCTAGGACAAGCAAGGAGGACTCTTTCAGAGAAAGAGTGGGGTTGTGTCTCAGGCTGCTGTCTGTGCAAGGCTCTAGGGGTGGTAGCCTGCTAACTCTCTCCTCAATTGTTACAGTCTCGTGAGACCCAGGACCACAAGTCCCACTGGCCACCAGAAACCAGAGGTCAAGGGGCATCCCTGGGGCAGAAGCCGCAAAGACGGGGACACCAGACACTTGTAAATCTCCCCCCAGAAGGCAGTAGCACCGGGCGGAGGGGAAGATAGCACCTGCCCAACGAGCCCTCTGGAGAAGATTACATCAGGCCCTAGATGCGTCTTCAACCGGAAGCCTGCCCCACCGGCTGTCGCTGTACTGAGACGCTCACAGGCCTCTTGCCCAGGAAGACGGAGCTCCTGAGTCGCTTGCTTCTCCTTGTGCCCTGCACGCGGTAGCTGTTTAAGAACTCTTTCGCGGTTGGTTATCATTCTGTGGGACCCGCAAGCTAAGCCCTGCCTGGCCGCGAGAGCCACGGCATGGCCAGGTGACCCCTCGTGCAGCCGCAGAAACCTGCCAGGGGAAAAACGCGAGCCCCCGACGTGTATAAACGCTCCCTCCTGAGAGACAATACTGGTGCTCTGGAGCGGCCCGGGGGACAGCGTAGAGGTGGTGCCTGCCAGGAGGGACGAAAGGGGAAAACAGGAAAAAAGAAGGAAAATCAAAACAGACTTGGGAGAGGCAACTTGGTGCCCCCAGGAGCGAGGAAGGGGAGCGTGAAGGTGGCAGCTGCTCGTCTTCCCCTTGAGAGCAAGGAGCGGGCCGTTGCAGGTGCCACCGTGCTGGGCTCCTCCAAGCTGCGCCGCCACCACGTGAGTCCTCCGGCCTGCGGGGCTCGGCTCCGCGTTTTCAAAGCTAAGCGTATGGGGGCTCCTCCCTCAGGTGCAGGTCTTAAAAGTTGCGGGTGCCTGATGTGGGGTGGGAACCATCTGCTCCTGGGGGAGCAGCTCCAGGTTCTGAGCTCCAGGCGGTGAGCAGCGTGGGCAGGGGGTGGCGAGACCATGTCCCTGCCTCTCCTGCCTGCTGCCCTGCGCCTGGCTCTACTTGGCTCCATCCCAGGGAGTCCAGCCACCCCCAGGCACTTTTAAGGTCTTTTTTCACAGGGAGTTGCTCCCTATGTGGCTGTGGATTCTGTGTGTTTCTGGAGGTGGTGAGTTCAGGGTCTCATGTCGGCATCTTGAACTGGTACCTGCCTGTGACCTTTCATCCCTGCACGGTGATTTTTGGTTTTGAGTCCTCCCGGCTTTTGGTCGTGAAGATTTTGTCTGTATGCCCGTGCGTGAGCCGGTCTTTCTCCTCTGCCTTTTGATTTATAGAATATATTTAGGAAGGTATTCTGTAGTTTCAGATTACATTTTCTGCTGGCTATTTTAGGATTTTGTTTACGTTGTACTTTTCTTTTTCAACTTAAATCTCAAAAGTCTCACATTCCCCTTCAATTATTTCCACCTTTAAGGTTAAACTTTTTCGCGACGTCCAACAGTATGGGCTGGTGGTTCTGCCTATTTTTTGTGTGTTTGGTTGTTTGGTTTTTAACTGTATCTTCTTTTGGGTGACTCATTTTGCTAAACTAATGTTTGGGATGTTTATCTCATTGTGTGTTATTGCAGATCATTTTTTATTCTGAATATTATTCTGTTGTGTAAATACACCACCATTCACCCAGTCTTCTATTGAATGGCCCTTAAGTAGTTTACATTTTATGGCTTTTAAGGAAATTCATTCCTAACGTTAGGATGATGGCTGCTAGGAGCATGCTTATTTGTGCTACAGTGCACGTATGTGGGGGTTTACATTGTTAGGTGTGACCTAAGAGTGTAAGAGCTGGGTATGGTCAATTTTAGTAGGCACTGAGGAATAGTTTTCCAGCAGTGTGTGAGTCTTTACGGTTCATTCATATGTTCTATAATATTTAACAGTTTTGTGTTTTTCTCAATTTTATCCACTCTGGTGCATGTTGTTATATTTTATTGTGGGTTTCATTTGCATGTCTCCGGTTGTTAATCAAGATGAGCGCCTTTCCTATGTTTATTTTCCATTTGCATATGTTTTTGGTTGCCTTTACAGGACTTTTGCCCAGTGTGCAATTGAATTTTCTGTTTCCCGTAGTGATTTGTAAGAGTTCTTTATATATTATGGATCCGAGCCTTTTGTTGGTTGTGCTTCTATGTTACAAATGTCTTCTCACACGTTGGGTTTACCTTGATATTATTTTTATGTTTTAACAAACAAAAGTTCTTAATTTTGGAGTAGTCCAGTTTACCATTTATCTTTGATAGTAATATTTTTTTTCCTTTGTAAGAATTATTTGCCCAAACCAAGATAACTAAGATATTGTCCTGCAGGTTTGCAAAAGCATTATTTTTTATTCCACTTCAATCTGCAATACATAGATTTTTGTTGTTAGGGTGACATGAGAACTAATTGAGTTTTGTTTATAGGGTGAGGTAGGGATTTAGCTTCCTTTAGTCTATGGATGTCCTATTGTGGGGGTAGAGTCCTCAGTTGCCCTGGGAGATCCCTGCCCCTGGTATCTGGTATAATCTCCTCCCCTAGAGTGTGTATGGACAATTATAAGTGTGATGGACTTTACTCTTGATTAGGTTATGGTATAGCACAAAAGTGAAGTAATATTTCAGATGTCATTAAGGCCCCAATTCAGTTACTTCGATTTAATTAAAACGGAGATTATCCTAAATGGATCTGATCTAATCGGATGAGCCTTTCCAAGGGACTTGGCCCTTTTTGAAGGGAGAGATTGAAAGCATGAGAGAAATTCTCCTGCCGGCTTTGAAGGTGTGGACTGCCATTTTGGAGAGGGGCCCATATGTGTAAGAACAGCAGATGGTCTCTATCAGCTGAGGGCCCGAGTTCAGCAACCACAAGGAAATGAATTCCAGCAACAACCATGTGTGCCTAGAAGAGGACCGAGAGCCTCCAGCCCTGGCCAGTGCTTCCAGGGCAGCCTTGTGAGGACCAGAGCAGAGGACCCAGCTAACCTCTACCTGTACCCACAAAAATGGTGAGTAATAAATTTGGATTGTTCTAAGTGACTAAATGTGTGATAATTTCTTAAGGCACTGGAGAAAAACTAATGCACTTGTTTAGAGAAAATTACTTATTGAAAAATGCACTATTTTCCCCACTGCATTCTGGCAACGCTTTGGTCGTCAGCCCATGTCTGGTTCAGATTCACTGTTGAGTTCCATTGGCTAGTTAGTCAATGCTTGTGCTGACGCTGTGTTATCTTTTTATGACAAGTCTTGATATCTGGTAGTGTTAAGTCTTTTAGGCTTGTTAGGCTTTAAAGTTTCCTTGGCAGTTCTTGGTCCTTTGTGTTTCTGTATGAATTTTAGAATAAGCTGGGATTTTTAAAAGAAAAAATGACGGAATTTTAATGGGTATGCATCGAATCTACATAAATGCCTGTAATTCTATCTTTTACCCACAATTTCATATTTTATGTAATAGAAATTGATTTCATACTATGAGCAAGAATGAAATAAATATATTTCTATTCCCTGCATATTCCTGCCATAATTTCACTACCTAATTTCAATATATAAAATTATTTTTCTTGCTCTTTACCTTTATGCTCGTATTTACATATATCCTTCTAATTTTTCATCCTTAATTTGTACCATTCATCTCCTTGCTGTAAAAGATGATGAAATCAGTATGTTTACACTATTTTCCACTTTCCTTATGTCTTTCCTCAAAACTTTTATATGATTTCTGCATTATTAAGGACTCTGACGTAAACATTCTGTTCTTTACCCATAAATAATATATTTGTTTTAGATTGCCCTACAGTAAAATAAATTCCATGGCATTGCCATTTCATTGTTAGGAGCTTTTCCAGTCATTTTTGGTTAGTTGAATTTTATCCTCCATTACTTTGTTCTGTTTTTGGTTTTTTGTGTTTGTTTTTGTTTGTTTATTTGTTTGTTTAGGAAAAACAGGTTATGGGTTTTAATTTTTTTCATTTTACTGCTTTTTAATTTGAGTTACAGTTTGGATATTTATTAAATTCTTGGTTCACACTTTGTTTCCCTGTATACTTTGGATAGCAGCTCCTCTATCTCCAGGAATTTCATTTTGCTCTGGAGAAATTTGAGGTCAGACCAATTCTTACTCCTTTTGGTCACCACTCTTCAGATAACGTTTCTCTGTTGTCTTTACTGGGCTTTGCAGCTGTACTCAGATATTTCAGATGGTGATGTGGTTGTCTTCCACATCTATTAAGTCACGATTTTGCATTTCTGGTGTTCCTTGTGACTTTGGGGTAATACCTAAGTTGAGAAAGCAAAACTACAACTGTACTCTGTAACTTAGAAGCCAGGAAGTATCTATGCTACAGTGTTTCTTTGATTTGTTCTTATGGGTTATAAATGTGTCTTCACAGATAGATATACATATGTATATATGTAGATTTGTCATTATATATTAATATTATATGTTAATAGCATATATTATATATATATAATATTTCTTCTAATAGGTTTACAACTTTATTCTTGAATCAGCAAAAGAGAAAGCATCCTGTGGTTAGTTAAGTCAGAGAATTTTTTTTTTTTTTTTACCAAGCATGAAACCTCTTATTTAGGTGTTACAATTTGCTTTATTAATAATAAAGCAACAACAGCTTCAACAACAATGCCAAGAGCAGCAGCAGCTACCAAGTATTGAGTAATTACTGTGTACAGAACAATATATTAATCATTTCATATGAACTGCCATATTTAATCCTCCTACCAGCTCTGTGCTCAGGTAAATGCTGAGGTCTAGCGAAGTGAAGTAACTTGAGGTAAGTTCCTCAGTTGGCAAGTGATGGAGTGGTGAGGGGACCCTGTGCTTTCTAACTTCAAGCTCTCACTACCTTGGCTGGTTTCTGCTCAGCGGGCATGCACTTTCTTTGTTAGCTATCCAGAAGCTTTTTAGTTCAATGTAGTCCCACTAGTGTATTTTGTCAAGTCAAAATATTGTTGTTAAGATTGATGTCAAGGAGCCTACTGCTTCTGTTTTCTTCTAAGAGCTTTATGGTCTCGGGTCTTACATGAAATCTTTTGAGTTATATTTTGTTGATGTAAGATAGTGGCCCAGTTTCATTCTTTTGCATGTGGCTTTCAAAACTGAAATGAGATATCACTTCATACCTGTTAGAATGGCTGTTACCAAAAAAGCAAGAGACAACAAGTGTCGATGAGGATGTGGAGAAAGGGGACCCTTGTGCACTATCAGTGGGAATGTAAATTGGTGCAACTACTATAGAAAACAGTATGGAGGTTCCTCAAAAAATTAAAAATAGAATGGTACGACCCAGCAGTTCTACTTCTGGGTATTTATCTGAAGAAAATAAAACACCAACTCAAAAGGATATCTGTACCCCCCCATGTTAGTTGCAGCATTATTTACAATAGTCAAAATATGAATTCAACGTAAATGTCCATTGATGGATAAATGGATAAAGAAAATTTGAGACACACACACACACACACACACACACACACACACACACACACTGGACTATTATCCAGCCATAAAGAAGGCTGACATCCTGCTGTTTGCAATTACATGAATAGAGGTTGAGGGCATCATGCTAAGTGAAATAAATCAGAGAAAAACAAATACTGTATGATCTCACTTATATATGGCATCTATAAAAAAAAAAAAGCCCATAGATACAAAGAACAGAATGGTGGTTGCCTGAAGTGAGGGTTCAGGGTGTGCTAATAGGTGAAGAGGTTCAAAAATGTTAAACAAAACAAAACAAAAAAAACCAACTTTCCTAAGTATTCCTCAGATACCCATTTTCTATAAGTATTCTTAGGGAACAGAGCTCAGAACTTACAGGGTGAAACCAGGAGCTACTGAAAGCAGTGACTGAAGGGCCGTACCCACAGACCAGTAAAAAATAATGGACTAGGGAGCCACTCTCAATAAAGAGAACCAGTTCGTGATCAAAGAGCATTCCTGATGTTCCCTATGCTGGGGAACCTGACAGCAGTTATCTGGTAGGATTACGGACTGGGGATTGCACTACGCCTCTGATTCTTCCCGTAAATAGAAATGCCTGTCATGGTTATCTAGCCCTTCCTCATCTTTGTGTGTTGAGTACGCGACAGCTGATAACTTGTCATTTTTAGCACCTAAGTCTTTGTATCAAGAGATCTGCATGAAAAAAACTGAATCTAGAGATCCTCAAATATGTCTAAACGTAATTTAGATTACAAGATCCCGAACTTCAGGCCCCATGCTATGATGATACTTTTGTGTGTGCTTTGTGTGATGCAGGAGCAGGAACTGTTGAGTCTAAAGACAGGTAGGGAGAAATCGTTTGGAAAAAAATGGCGGCACTAATCCCTTTCCCTGAATGCAAGTGTTTTGGTAGGACTCTTTCACATTGACTCTGGACTTGGTCATGTGGCTCACTTTGGTTCATTAAATGTTAGGAAGCATAGAGTGGAAAAGACTTTGCTCACTGTGATTTGCTGCCTTGCTGCTCTTGGGAACTCAGTGACCACTGTGGAAGGAAGTTGACTAGTCTGCTGGATGATAAGACACACATGGCCCAATGCCTCTTTATTACCCAGCTGACAGTGTGCCACTTGTAGGATGTGTGAATGAAGATGGTCCAAGCACCAGCCCACACACTGGCTGAACTCAGGCCCATGAGCAACCAGCAGGAATCATCCAGAAGGCCCACAGAATTGTGAGCTACTTTAAAAAAAAAATGTTTTAAAGGTACTAAGTTTGGAGTCATGTGTTAAGCAGCAATAGCTAACTGATATACCATCATTTGCTATATGTATAAAATTGTTCAAGTGAACCACTGAAAAATATATAAAGTTCTATTTAAAAGTCTAAAATTCAGTCAATCTCAGTTAACTTTATAAATACCTAGTTCTACAATAGACTGCAAGTTATCACTGCAGTCAAGACTCAAGCGTTGAAGAGCAAAATCTGTAAGCAAGCATCCTCTGTAATGTGCTGTGTAACAGGGTTTTGTTGTGGTAATGATGACGGTGGTAGCAGTCTGGGTGTGTTTCCTATTTGTGTGTCTCACACAATGTTTTTGGTTGGGTCCCTAGATTCCTAAGTCCAATTGTGTGAAGTGAAGCATATATATTAGGGCCATGGAAAATCTTGGAATTTAATACAATTCATTGAAGATCAAATTCATAACCATTTTCCTTAACGACTGAAGCAATTAAGCAATAGTTTCTTAGGTATGACACCAAAAGCTTAAGCAGCCAGAGGAAAAATAGACAAATTGGACTTCATCGAAGTTGGATTTTTGCACATCAAAGGTCATTATGGAGAAAGAATAGGAAAAGGCAAATGACAGTAGGCAATTTAAGATGAATAGGGAGGAATGTGTAAAGCGGACATTTGCTATATTTGCCTGCATAGTGTCTGTTCCTTCTGCTCGTGGGTTAGTGCCCTGGTTTATCTTTGGTGCACTACTCCTCCTTCTCCTTGGAGCTCTAAGATATGGATGAGGCTGACTACCTCTCTTCTCATCTCCCCTTCCCTGTACCCATCTGGAAGAGCACTGCTGGCTGGTAAGCTGGCCAATCAGCCTGCTCTTCCCAGCCAGCTCCCCATCTTGTTCAAGGGTGATCAGTGAAAGTCTGATGAGATTCAGTCCTGAGGTGTTAGTGAAATTATTGGGAAAGGGAAGCCATTTCCACCTGAAAATTATTTTATTGGTAAATATTATAGTTGATTTAAATAAATATTTCCTTTGCTAACCTCAAGAGCAGTAAGAACCTGTTTTAAGTGGAACGATTGGGTAAGGCCTAGCAGTGATCAGTGTATGTGTTGAAAGTGGGATATGCATATGGTGGAGCTTGAGGTCTTGTAATACTGTTTATATTCTCCAATCTTAGACTTAGGAAGTCACCTCACAGCCTTTGCAGGCTCAGTTGTGGTACAGTTCAATTATGACAATTATATTCACCAGTAGATAAATGACACAAAGGGAACAATAATACAATCATATCTTTCCCCATTTCCATAGAAAAGTCACTTTTCTCCAGTCATGCTCCAGATCCAAAATATACTATTTTTATTGCCATCCCATCGACTCTCTCAAATGGTCATAAGTAAGACATACACAGTTGCAGGTGTCTGCACTCACACCTATTCATCCATTCCATAAAGAGCTTAAGCATCATTTGTAAAACTTTGTCCCTGCTGCATGTGAAACACTAATCTAGCACCAGGATTTAACTCTATTCTGATAAGTCAGATACATTCCAGATGATTTGATCACGAGCTACTTAGGTAGCACCTTCTAGTATTCTGTGATTATTTGATTTTTTTAAGTTCCCATATTATAAAGTCAAAAATCTCCACAGTGTTCTTATACGAGTTAAATATGTATTAGGAGCTCAGTAAATACTTGGTTGATTCATGGCATGTTGCTTTAGGCAAACTTTGTTTTCCCAAAGACCCTGAGAGATATTCTATGACGAATATGTCTCGATTTCACAGAATTCCTATAATAGCTATCTACAGTCTCCATTTTCTTCCAAAGATTAATCTGCTTTGGATGGGAATTTTTGATAAAGACTGATCTATCACAACCCATAAAAATAACTCAAATTATATCAAATTGTGGTGCCACGGTTATTGTGGGAAGTACTAGCTCTGTAAGAAAGCATGATCTTAAAACAATTTTTAAACAATTTGTTGCTTACTGACTCTTGCTTTATGAGGACCGACTTGAGATTTATCATGCTTAATTGGGCCTCAGGGAAACATTTACTATTTTCAACATGATATAACACAGGAAACCTCCCCACACACATCCCCCGAAGACAAATCTGCTTTGAGATTGTAGATGTGGAGTGAACCATAACTGATGTGTGTTATGAAAATAGCCTATTATTTATAGACAGATGAGTTTATTTCAAGATATCCTGACTTCCTACATATGACCCATCATTCCAAGATAAAGTCACTTTTCAGTAATCAGCCCTGATAGTAATAATCTCTATGTACATGCCAGTTCAGAGATGGCAAGTGTTTTCATAAAATACGCGTCACTTCATGGAACATTTGAATATACTGTATAAAATAGAGATCACCTGGGAATAACTTATGCTTGGTTTTGGAAGATGTTTGGGGGATGGAAACAGATTGTAGACCTACTGTGTGCCCAGTGCTTTCTCATGTTGTCTCATATTGAAAAATGTAAGATTCAGAACCAGACTGTCCAACCTGGCTCTGCCACTCACAAGCTGGGATATTTGGGTGAATTAATGAATTTCTCTTGCCTCCTGAAACTCAAGGAATAAAATGGAGATATTTGTACTTCCAGCACAGGATTTTTGTTGAGATCATGGGAATTCATGCATGTAAAAAAGGTAGAAAGTGCTTGCCACAGAGTACATACTATGGAACTGTTAACAATTTCTCGCAGCAGTCTGTGATATTTAGCATTTTATTTATCATCCATTTTGCAGATGAGGAAAATAAATTTTACAGCAAGTTAACTAGAAAAGGTAGCCTTTAAAACCCGAGCCCCAGTAGTCTAACTTCATCTCCAGTAGTGGTGGTGGTGGTTGTTTTAATGAAATAAAAGTAGTTTCATTTTATTGTTCTTGCTGATTTTGTACCATGTCGAAAGAAAGAAAGAAAGAAAGAAAGAAAGAAAGAAAGAAAGAAAGAAAGAACGAACCAAGGGTAAGTCTTGACTTGTTTTCTATGCTTATGTCTGTCTATAGTATTTTCTATACTTTCTTGTTTTGATCCTCCCCTTGGAACACTTTTATTTGTAACATATTTTATTCCTGTTTGTTTTTTTTTTAAACTTCTGTTTCCCCAGTGTTAAGCAAAACACTTGGTTATATTAAGGGTATTGAATGAATGCACTGCTTTTAGATTTTTGATTCTAGTTTAATCGCTTTCACTTTTTTTGTGTGTGAAAATAATTCTGTTTACCAGTGGTAAAAGCCACACCACATGGACCATTTACTTCATTCGGCTGATTCAACCATGCTATGAGTAACAAACTGAGTATCTATCCATGGATAGGGATAGTGATGATGAGTGCAAAATTGTATCAATATATAGAGATGGTTGAAATAGTTTCAGTTCTGGCTGAATTCTGTTCTGAGACAGAGTTGCTTAACTGTTCCTTACCTTCTTCATAAAGCTATTTTTTTAATTCTTATGAATATAATGCATTTTAAATGCAAATTAAAGCATATGGTCTTGCAGTTAGAGTTAATCATTATTTTAATGTCCTAATAAATCTACATGAATTCTTAAGTGCATTTTAGTCATTTTTAAGTGAAGGCATATTTATGAGAAATATTTCCTACCTATATTTTTATCTGTCTTTTTATTTTAAATTATTTTCTTTTACTTTAAATAGGAAAAAGGCTATCAGGAGAACTTGAACTGTTTGGGAATCTGCATAACAGTATAAATGTTTAATGAGCCATTCCTAATGAATCTTAGGTCAAGATGCTTTTTCCAAGGGTTGGTGCCTAATTTTATAATGTAGACTGAGTTCTTACACATTTTATTGTATTTGAAAGTTGGGGGAATTAGGAATACTCTCAAGGTGGTTTTCCTCCATGTTACAAAACAAAGCTCTTTATTTGCCGTTAAAGGTGAAAAAGGAACGAAGGGGAACAGAAAGGTATGAACATGCTATTGTACAGGAAACAGGGCAAGAAGGATTACTTTACATTCCTCTTGTCTGAAATTATCTATTTCCATTCTATAGCATCTTTGTTTGTCATTCTCCTGGTTATGTGGTTACACATAGGCTGGCTTTGTTTCTGTATCCAAAACTGTTATCATGTTACCTTTAAAATTTGGCATATGGCAACAGAAGGGTCAACAGTGCCACCTTCCTCATGGTTTGTATGACTTCATTAGTGAAATAGAACTGTGGGAACCAATTTTCTAGGCGACTCTGAAGTCATTATGAGCAATGAAGAGACTCGTATCGACTGAAGTAAATAGTTTTCACGCAGTTTGACATTTAAGTAACATTAAAGTTTAGAGGCTATTTGGTGGGTTCTGTTGGTGGGTTCTTGTCAGGATATTTGGAACATTGAAAAGTATTCATCTCATAACACACGTTCTACCTCATAAGCAAAATGTGCACTGTTTTTAACTATAAAAATCAGAAGATTGGATTTTTAAAATAGTGTCTAACCCTCATGAGGTGACAATATTTAAAAAAATTTTACAAGGCAATTTCTGTTATCCTTAGGTAAAAGTAGACAGAGAGTACGATGAATAAAATGGAGAGCTTTTATAGGGAAAACGAAACTTTTTTGAAACCTTAGAAAGAATCTTTCCCCTCTGAAGTTCTGTACTCTTACGCTCTATGGTTATGCAGATAGCTTGTCGTTACAAAAGAAAAATTATCCAAATAAAATTCTTCTGCCTCAGCTGCTCTTTTTTAAAAATTTTAAAATGAGAATTCCTAGGAGTATTGGTTTTAGTTTTTTTTTTTAACTTTAAAACTTGTTCATAAATATACATAGTCATCTTCAAATTCAGAAGAGTATAAGTACCAAAGCCTTGTCCTTGGCACATAGATTCTATCAATATGCAGAAATCAGTCTGTCGGTCTTATTTATTGCTTGTGTCCAGAAATTAAGCACATAGACCACAGTGCTTCCGTTTAATAGAAGGCCATATAATTCATGCAGCTGACCCTCCCCCCCTCTCGTTCTGTGGAGAGTTGCAGGAAAAATAACTCTGCCTATGCCAGATGGTGGGAGCCCAGAAATGAGAAATTGGAGCCGAAGAGGACAGATCAGGTCAGCTGGACCACCTCCCTTGCCAAGGCAGCATCAGAAGCGTGGCTTGCTTGAGGGTCCTCTTCTATCCTGAGTTCAATAATCATGGTTGCCCAGGCCAGGCTCTATGTTGCTTTTTAATATCTCACACATCCTGACATCTTAATTTCGTTTCTACTTATTACTGTTTTGCAAAGCTGCGTCTTGTAATTCCATGATGTTATTTTAACTATTAAGTCTGTCCCCACCATATTTCACCCAACCTCTGGTGTTGTCATGGTCTCCCATGCTTATGACATACTCTATGTTTACCAAATCACAAGGAGTTGGAGGCTATTGTGTACATAGTATAACTCAGTATAGAATTCATTGTAATTCTTTATAATGGCTAATTTAATGATAGTGGGCAGGCTGTCATATCAGCTCAGTTGTGGTCATATCATAGTACTGATGGCCACAAGCCTTTATTCCAGCATGTATTCATTTCCAAGGGCTACTGTAAGGAGCTACTAGACCTGGGTGGCTTAAAACAACTTATATTTATTCTCTCTCCGTTCTGGAAGCCAGAGATTAGGAATCAAGGTGCTGGCAGGGTGGGTTCCTTCTGCTTCTGGGATCTCTGTTCCATGTTTCTCTCCTAAAGTTTGGTGGGTGCTGGAAATCCTTGACTTGTAGGCATATTACTCCACTCTCTTCCTCTGTCTCCACATGACATTCTCCCTTATAAGGACAGCAATCCTGTTGGATTTAGGGCTTACCCTACTCTGAGATGACCCCATCTTAACGTGATTACATCTGTAAACTTCCTGGAACCAAATAAGGTCATGTTCGCAAGGATCTAGTAGACGCGAATTTTGGGGGTGGAGGATCTGTTAACTCCATACACTTGAGTTGGCAAATTTTTTCTCTAAAGGGCCAAATAATAAGTCACACATTTATTTCCGGGTGGCATTGCAGGCCATGCAGTCACAGGTGGTCAACTCTGCCCCGCAGAAATAGATGTGTGACTGTGGTCCAATAAAACTATTCACGGACACTGAAAACGAATTTTATGTCGTTTTCAATCTCGTGAAATACTGTTTTTTGATTTTTTTCCAGCCATTTAAAACCATGTAAACTATCCGTATCTCAGGGGTCATACAACAGGCGGGAGGCCAGATTTGGTCAGCAGGCCCACAGTTGACCCACTTCCCCTTCGTTGTCTTCCTGATGTATCGGAGTCCAAATTCAGTATGAAGAGTGGTCTTGTGTTACCTCTGAAGGAGTCGCAGCAGCTACTCTGGGAAATGCTGCCTTTTTTTCTGTTTCAAATGTGTTGACTTTAACAAAATGTTTGTTAAAATGAAACGAGCATGTTGTTTCATAAATCAGGAGCTTGAAATATGAAACACACATTTCTTTCCTCATTCTAGTTCGTCCTCGATTTCTGCTCCCCGAGGGAAACTACTTTAGTGATTCCCTTTGCTTTGTTTCTGTCAGTAGTTAGTTCCATAGTTCAGAAAGGCACACGTTTCCAACAATTGCTCAGTTTTTCAGTTTTTGGTGTCTACTGATATCGTCCTAAAAACCTAGTATTTAGATTTTTTTTGTACTTCCTTCCTGTGCCTTCTGTCATATACTAATAACCCTCCACTCCTCCATTCTTCCAAAATAGCGATTTTTGGTTAGATCAATATTCTGTTTATACATGATCATAACTATGTAAATATTATTCAAAACTGAGTTACCAAAATGTTAAGATTAATATTTCCTTTCTTCTTTTGTGTTTGTGTGTGTGTGATTAATATCCTCATTTTTTAACTCTTTTTTTTAAGATTTTTTTATTTATTTATGTGACAGACAGCCAGCAAGAGAGGGAACACAAGCAGGGGGAGTGGGAGAGGAAGAAGCAGGCTCCCAGCGGAGGAGCCCGATGTGGGACTCGATCCCAGAACGCCGCGATCACGCCCTGAGCCGAAGGCAGACGCTTAATGACTGCGCTACCCAGGCGCCCCACTTTTTCAGTTTTTAATCGTCAGTTAGTCATTAATCATTCAGTCATGAATTCATCCCCAAATTTTCTTGGAAGACAGCATCAACCTTCTCAACGTAGACAAACACAAAGCTCATGTCTCCATCGCATTTCTGTGCCTGGATGCCACCTTCCTGCTGCGTCATTGCCACCAGCCCTTGTCCACCTGTCACACAGCTGACACACAGAGACAGCTTTCACCTCATCGCTAAGAACATTTCCGCTTGGGGCCAGTGTTGAAATACGTGTTTCAATGGGTTGTACCATTCACTTGCCCCCGTGGGAAATGATGTATTGGTGGTAAATTTGCTGTGATGTTTTTCACCTCAAAAAAGGACTTGATCTGCTTTTACACTAAACAGATCATGTGATTGTATGGTTAATTCTAAGTTAGAAGTAACATTTGGGGCGCCTGGGTGGTGCAGTCGTTAGGCGTCTGACTTCCGCTCAGGGCGTGATCCCGGCGTAATGGGATCGAGCCCTGCATCAGGCTCCACGGCTGGGAGCCTGCTTCTTCCTCTCCCACTCCCCCTGCTTGTGTTCCCTCTCTCACTGGCTGTCTCTGTCAAATAAATAAATAAAATCTTAAAAAAAAAAAAGAATTAACATTAACTATAATTGTGAAGACATCTTTTTTTTTAAATATTTTATTTATTTATTTGAGATAGAGTGTGAGAGTGAGCACAAGCCCAGGGGCAAAAGGAGAGGGAGANACATTAACTATAATTGTGAAGACATCTTTTTTTTAAAATATTTTATTTATTTATTTGAGATAGAGTGTGAGAGTGAGCACAAGCCCAGGGGCAAAAGGAGAGGGAGAAGCAGGCTCCCCACTGAGCAGGGAGCCCGATATGGGGCTCGATCCCAGGACCCTGAGATCATTTAACCGACTGAGCCACCCAGACACGGCTTGAAGACACATCTTTTTCTGGTTTCTGGCTTTTCGAGGATTGCTGTTGATCATGGTGAAGCTGTGTGGATATCCACTTTTTTGCTCTGTGTGGGGTTGTTGTTTTTGTTTGTTTGTTTGTTTGTTTGTTTGTTTTTTAACTTTTGGAGCTTTTAAAATCTTCTCCTTCTGCCTGGTGTTTTGAAATTTTAAAAGGTATGTTTTGGTGTGAGTCCCTTCTTCCCCCACTTGGTGTTGGGGAACACTCAGTGTTGCCATGCTAAAAATTTGTGTCTTTTAGTTCTGAGAAATGTTATTATGGATATATTATATACAAAATACATATGTGTATGTGTAGATATATAGTAGATAATATATGTATGTAATATATAAAAATATGTGTAATATATAGCTTATATAAATAGGTATAATATAGTTTATATATAGACAACATTTATATATAGACAACAATATATAATACTAATAAAAGATACACATATAGATTTAATGTTATTCTCACTTCCACTTTGCTTCCTCTGCCTAGAACTTCTATTAGTTTTTTTTTTTTATTTTGTTATTCTGTTAGGGCATCTGATTTATAAGTTAGATATTTTGCATTATGAATTGATTTTGTATTGTCTTCTCTTGTTTTCTGTGTTTTTGTTGTTGTTTATGCTTCTCTCTTACAGAAGTCTTAAATTTCACTTTCAAATCCATACATTTATCGTTCATTTTCTGCTTCCATATTGTTAATCTCCATGCATGCTTTCCTGTTCTTTGAATATTCCTTCTTTTTCATTTTATAAGACTCTGTTTTTCTCATGGATACATGTTCTTTTCTCTCTCTGAGAATGCTATAGTTCCTTATAAGTTTTCTTCTGTCCGCCCCCCTCCTTTTTTTTCTATGCTTTCTCTGAGTACTGTAGTTCTATAGTTCTATTTATTCTGGCTTCTGCTTTTCATGCCAAAGATTTTCTGCTCATTGGAAGTTCTGTGCAGGATTTGGAGATTGTTAAATACAGATATGTTGTTTTCTTGGGGAGTGCTTCCAAAATATAGTTTTCTAAGATCTTTTCTTTTTCTTTAAGTAGTCAGATACTATATATATGTGTGTGTGTGTGTGTGTATATATATATATATATATATAGTACACACTATATACAGTATTATACAACTTTGTGTATATAACCTTAGCTACCAGCATTCTAGTAGCTGCATAGAAGGGAAGAGGCAGACTTTTGCTTGATGCTATGCCTGCTATCATTAGAGGAAGGAGGTTCTTACCACCTTCAACCATGCCAGCTGTTCTTTCCAGAGATTCTTTGGCTGAAACTCTTCAGAACCATTGCTTCTGCCCTTGGGCTTACCCAGCGCCCCACAAACTGCTGGAAACAGAACTGAAAAAAATTAGAATCTGGGCTTTCTGATTCCTAAATTGGTACTTTGGCATTGTGGATCACCAAATAGTATAGCTTTTGGTATCAGATTCATGCTTGGTGAAATCGCCCCGTCCTTTACTATGTGTGTGACTTTGGAGATGTCATTAGCCTCTGGCACGTCAGCTTTTGCATAGATTAGATGAGAAGAGTTTCTCATGTCATGTGGGTTTTCTGATGATTAAATGAGATGATGAAGTAAAATTGACCATCTCATAGTAGTTACTCAATTAAAAAAGAATCAGGTTTATAAAGAGTCTTGAAATATATGTGTCTTTTTACAAGGTATATTAACCTGCCAAATGAAATACCACCAATACCATTAAGTTGGTTGCTTAAACAAGAGAATTTTTTCCCCCTCGCTAGTCTGGAGGCTGGAAGTCCAAGATCAAGGTGCTGGCTGGATTAGCTTCTAGTGAGGCCTTACTCCTTGGTGAGCAGACGGCCACTCACATGGCATTTTCTCTGTGGGTGTATACAGAAAGAGAGTAAACTCTTGTGTCTCTTCCTCTTCCTATAAGAACACCAGTGCTATTGGATTAAGACTCCATTTTTACAACCTCATTTAACCTTTATTACTTCTTTAAAGGTCCTCTTGCAAAATACAGTCATTTTGGAGGTTAGGGCTTTAACATGAGAATTTGGGAGGACACAATTCAATTCATAACTCAAAGTGATGAGAGAACTCACAGTTCTTGGTTTTCCTGCTTACCTCTGCAACCTTCTAGTTTATATCTTCTCAGTCAAAACGAACTCCACACAGAAGTGAACATTGAAGGACTTTGCCTTCTGACCATCTTCCTTTCTAGTTTGGTACCTCTTTATTTAACCGAGATTCCAGATTCTCTGACTTCTAGATTCTGCTTTCTATCAGGATCATTTAATTGCTTAACAAAGGATGAATCAGTTTAATATTTATTCCTTTTTGGTGGACATGAAAAGTAAAAACAGAATATAAGGAGAGGAACATGTATAGTGATTTGAAGATAGTGCATTTCTGTGTAACATGGCCTATGGTTGAGAACGTGCCATCAAATTCCAACTTGAAGCTGACTTCATGATTAATGAAAGCAGTCTTCCAGTTCTCTTTGCACATTTTTGTTTGCTGTCACACTTTATTGTAGATATCTCCAATCAGATTGTCCAATCCCGTGAGTTTTTGTGGGTTTACATAGTCAGAATCCTTCTGTTTTTAGAGATAGGAACTGAAATTTGCTGTAAGTCCCTGCAATACATAGTTTTATTTTTTTGGCATATAGCAGCCCAATTTTTATAGGGATTCTTAACTATAACAACATCCTTGCACATTTGCTAGGGAAAACTTTTACAGCCTGTGTGTGTGCCTGTGTCAGATATGTATACAACAGTTTCATAATAAGATATAATTATATATGCATTTTTACATCAGATTCAGGAATTTCAACTACTCAGTTTTACCATTGGTAGAAATATTTCAACATTACCGATAATTAATAGCTAAGGCTGAATAAATCCCTTTGACATTAAGTATCACTTTTAGTGGGAGAAAAAGTCTCCTAGATAAGTATTTAAGTTTTAATGTACATAGAGCACATTTTCAACATCCACAAATAATAATAATATTATAATAATTATAATATAATAAATCATAATAAATATATCATTATTATTATTATTATAAAACCCTCAGTGGAGTAAAGTTCATTAAAACTTTTTTCTTCTGAGTAAAAATATCAAGAGAAGCATAAATGCACAAATGGCCCTAAGCAAAAGAGAAATGTGTTTGAAATAGCCCAATTCTTTCTCAAGTCTTCTAACATCTTTCCTCTGTACCCTTCTGTTTCTAAAAATCTGACGCCCAAGTGAGACCAAAGATGGTTTCCTCATGTTACGTCAGAAAGCAGATCACCTGTCACTATCTGCTAGATATCAAACAGATTCATCTTGTGTAGACAATGACTGATGGCCAGGTTCATTATCCATTTGGTTGATCAGTAGAAACTCCAGGAATTTCTTCTTTATGTACCCAAGGACATCTCTTAAATAACACTTGGCTGATGTCACTACTTAAAAAGAGAAAGCAAGGGCTGTACTCAGATAAAGCAATACATTTGATTCTAAGAAAAGTAAGGTACTACTTGGTTTATGGAGTTGTATCAGTGCTATATTGACACCATTTGATTTAGCTGGCTCTGAAAATTTTTCTTTTCATTTTCAACAGAGTTAAGACCTTGAATCTGAAAATATTAATGCAGATCCATTAAGTGGAGCACAGCTGTTTTAATTTAGTTTGTTTCTTCTTCCTTGGCATGAATTGAAACTATGTGATATGACCTAGGACATGATCATTTAGCTAAGTGTGAAGCTAAGAAATGGAAGAGTATTGTAGAAAAGGAGATTTTCCTTGAGGTACAAGAAACTGTGGACTTTTTTTTCTTTTTTTCTTTTAAGTAGGCTCCACACCCAGCATGGAGCCCAACACAGGGCTTGAACTCACGACCTTGAGATCAAGACCTGAGCTGAGATCAAGAGTCAGATGCTTAACTGACTGAGCCACCCAGGTGCCCTGGAATTTTGGATTAAGTCAGCCCTAAATTAACAAATGAGTAGCATGAGCCACAGGGAAATTATGTGAGCTGCCCAGAAGCCCAGATGCACTTAGATGTGGACGTACATTCAAAGCTCTGGAATCCCAGTTTCACACCCTACCAAATGTAATTTATTCTCATTATAATTCTTTCTTTACATGTAAGAGGAGCTCTTGCTAAAATATTCTCACAAACTTCCAGAGTACTGCCTCATAGGGGAGTCCCAGTACAGACATTGACTGAACTGTAATAGACACAGTATGCCCTCTCCTGCTTATAGTCCAGACCGTGTATTTCTTAAGACCTTAAAGACCATTAAGACCAATTCAAGTGGTGGGTATAGCAATAAAGTGATTAGCTCAAGTGACTGCTACTACATAATTCCTTATATGATTTGAAATATAGGTCCCTACCATTTTAATAGGAAGATCTTGACAATAAAGTCATTTAGATTCTGAAATTCATATTTTATTTTGCATATAAATTTATATTTATATAATGCTGTGAAGTAAATGACATCAGCCCCTCCTCAACGCCCTCCCAGCATTATAAAGCTGGGAATTCCTAGTTCAAAGTAGTTTAAACTTTTTCCCCAAAGATCATAAAGCTTGCTAATGGCCAGCCTGAAACTCCATTCCAGATGTTCTGATAAATTATTGGTAATTCTATTTTGTGAATGTTATATAAAAGTTGGAAATTAGGTAAAATTGATATTTAAGCCAGGTTAGGTTTTACTCTATTACGAATTCCTATCTGGGTTCCTCAACAAGAACTTTGAGCCTGAGCAAAATGGTTGAGATATGTAGAGAATGGAGAGTTTGGTGTGATGGTAAATGTATATTCCTTTTAATAATTACACAAAACTGCTGTGAATTTGAACTTTCACCCTTTATTCTTAGACTATATCATACCCAATGCCCTCGACATGCTCATAACAATCTTTAAATTTCCAAATTAACACTAAGAAATAGCTTAGGAAATGAGAAGCAAAATTAATGAATATCATCATCATAATTCTTCACCAGAAGACTAGGCATTCCATTCCTTTCATTACCTGTGTTATCCTTTTGTTTGTAAAACACTCTCCATGTATTCATAATGACATAGGATGTGAGGGTAGGTGTTAATGTCCTTATTTTTTAATAAAAATAATCGAAGCTTAAGAGATTAAATGATTCGTCCATTATCGAAGGATTTAAGATGGCAAAGTCAAGACTATAAACTCCTGACACTCTTTCAATAATGATTTCATTTTTATTTTTTATTTTTTTTTATTTTTTTTATTTTTAAAGCTTTTATTTATTTATCTGACAGAGATAGAGACAGCCAGTGAGAGAGGGAACACAAGCAGGGGGAGTGGGAGAGGAAGAAGCAGGCTCATAGCAGAGGAGCCTGATGTGGGGCTCGATCCCATAACGCCAGGATCACGCCCTGAGCCGTAGGCAGACGTTTAACCGCTGTGCCACCCAGGCGCCCCATGATTTCATTTTTAATTACAAAGTAATTACAGAGGATTTTATTTTTATTCATTGCTTTAAAAAAAAACAAATTACAGTAGTACAAAGTAGAAAGTGAATGCCCCTTCCTCCTGATACTTGGCTTTTCAATTTCACCCTAGAGATGATCACTGTTTATTCTTAGGTCGATCTATTTTGAATTGTAACTGAGGACCCTGTTACTCTTCCCTTCAGTCCCACTTCCTTGAAATAACCAGTCTTACCTCCTCTGTCTTTTGCTTTAGTTATTTTTCTAGTGACTTTCATGACTCTATTTCAATATACTTCTCTTTCTTGCATAATAAACCTTTTAAAAAGTGTTTATTGTTTTCTCATTTTGGAAGATGAAGAATACAACATTTTTGCCCATTATGTGTTTTTCCAGGTTCTAATTTCTGTCATTCATATTTTAAAATTAAAAAAAAATCCTTTTGGATAGAATTATAATTGCACATATAATAAACTTAATATATTGTAACTTTCCACAATGTGAAAGTGAAAGCTTATTATCCTTTTTTTCCCTATCATTTTTCCTTCATTCCATCTCCCAACTTTTGTTTGATTCACCACGACTATCACATTATCAGTCTTTGTAGCATGGACATCCCTGCCACCACCCCAATTAATCCTTCTGTGGTTTGTGGAAATTGCCTCTAAAAGTTGAAAACTCGTAACAGGTCTTGACATACTATATATTACAAAATCAGGATGTGTACTTGGGACCACAGAAGTGACAGAATCCTATGCTATGGAGACACGACTTTATAAAACGTAAGCACAAGTTCACAAAATTTTGTGAGATCTTTGACGACACTTCCCCTATTGATATATTCCCTATATCTAGGGCTACATCTAGTGCCATTGATGAGAATTCTGATGTCAGTCTGATCATTCCTTTGTATGCAAAAATTCATTCCTTTGAAAGCTTTTAATGATCTCTTTCCCTTTATGTTTAATCCTCTGGAGTTTCACCAAGGTCACTCTAGATGTACTATTTACTTACTCTTAGCTCATTGATCTTTATGGTATACTGAAGCTCTTTTGGGCTAAAGAATTGTGTATATATGTACAAGTGTGTAGGGTGGGTGTAAAACACAGATGGGGGTTGTTTAATGTATGCCATAGAAGCAGTGTTATGATAAAACCTGAGGACAGACCTCCAAAATCTGGAGTCACGAGACACTGCTTTCTACTTATTTCATTAATGTTTTAATATGAAATCATGTTGGTCGAAGCTGTAGCAGTGTGAAATGAAACATAATGCTAATTTTGTAACATAGTCTTTTCCTTAAAGGCAAATAAACAAATCTGTAAGCAGTCAATTATCATTTCTGTTTTCTGTTCATTTGATCCTTATTATTTTTTTCTAGAAAATACTATACTTCTGTAATATGTGATATCATGTTAGTTTGGATATAACTGTTCTATTTAACAAAGTGAACTTAAAAAACAAACCACAATTCACCTACTTAAGCTTACTTTCATAGAAAAAGAATTTAGGAAACATTTTTTTTCTTGAGTAATCTTTGATAATTTATACAAATACCGTATTTTAAAAACTATTTTTGTTACTACTGTTAGTAATTAGTTAATCTTGTGTTCTGAAAAATAATTGTAAACAGAACACATTATGTTAGATCTGAAATCTTTAGTTTCATAGTAAAGTCATGCTGGTAAATGGATAATAGCTCGTTATTTCAAGTTGGTAAGGAAATCTTCTTACTACATCAAGTTCAAGGCATGGTCAACCAGTTCTTTGTGGTTCTTCTTATCTGTGATGGTCCAACAGATCAAGCTACCTGCTCTGAGGAACCATCAGTAAATAGTACTCCACTCAGCTGGGAGCATGATCTGATGTGATTTACATGCTGGAGTCACAAGCCAAATGTATTGCAAGTCTCATTGCTTTTAAACAGTTGCTTCTAATGGTTAATAAAATGTTCTGTACTATCCATATGAGTAAGTTATGTTCCTATCATAGCTTTTTATTTTAAACTATAAGTAACTTTGAAATACATGAAAAAAAAATTATAGGATAGCTCTTTAATGTTTAAAATTATTATTCAGCATTTCTAGAGTGTTTAAAATATAGCCTATTTGCTTAAAGACAGCTAGCTCTAAGACCATCCCCAATCCTGACATTTTCTTATGTTATAATGAAAAGAGAAAAAAATAGAGAACTTGTAAACATAAAATATAACTTTATGTATGTAAGTAAATAATACATTTTATTTACATAACACATATATAGTTTATACAGTATTTAGGGAAACAAAACATTATATATATAGAGAGAGAGAGGGGGGAGAATATACTCTATAGAGAGAACATATTATAAAATTATTAGAAAAACGTGCCAAAGTGTTAACAGTTAATATCTTTAATTAATAAAAGTGAGTGACTTTTATTATTTCAATTAGAGCTTTCTGTATATTCTAAGATTTGAGCATGTGTTACTTTTTAAAGTAGACTCCATACACATACACACACACACACAGTATAGCTTCTTTGTTCAAAGAACAACTTTTTGAAATATCAAATACCCCCTTTCACAGATCAGTCTGATCGTTTGCATAAACAGATTAAAGGCATGTGGAATTAATTTTCATAGAAAGGTATTTTGACTCAAAACTTTTTAAAGCACAAAGAGTTTTCAGGAATTTTTTAAAGTTTAATTTTATCCCCAAAACAACATTTGGGTACCTAATTATAATGTGTTTCAGGTACAGTAGGTGTTTTGGACAAAGAACTGTAGTTAAAGAAACAGGCAGCTTTGAAACGCTTCAACATTTTAATGCCCTGATATCCTTACATAATTTCCCATAAACATTTGAATATGATCACTAGTCACATTCAATTAGCCCACAATAGTTAAAAATATGGAATTAAGCACCAGTGAAAGTAGAACACCACTGTTCTTTAATTACTAAGTGATTTTAATTGCTGTTAGGATAATTAGTTATAACCTAAGTCATTCATAGTTTTAAGCATCTCTAAGATGTCTGTTACATGCAGCATTTACTGAGAACATGTTGTTTTCACTCTGGCCATCTATGACTTAAGGTGCCCAATAATGCAGGTGTCACTGAAGTTTTCAAAGGTAAAGCCACACGCAGGGAGTGACTGGAAGGTGTATGTGTGTCTGCTGCTTTCCTTGGCTTCCCCCATCTGAAATAAAGTTAAATCTAAAGATTCATTTACAGGGTGGGACTTTTACAAAGATAGCAGGTTTGTCTTTAAGCTTTTAAACTGTTATGACAAAAATGAAAGACTGCATTTATATTTTATGACAAATGATTTATGATTAAAAGATAATAACTTTTGAAAATATTTTCTTTCAAAATGAATTTTTAGACATGTCCTTCTAGCCAAAGCAATTTTTTTTAAAAAAAATGAACATTGGTAAAAGGTCACTTGGGATGTTTAAGTTTGAGATGACAATTTTGGAAGCTGATTTCCTTACCAAACATCATTGTTCATACTTTCTATATTGCCTTCTTCCCATCCCAGCTTTTTACTAATTTAGCTTGAATTCCTGCTGTATTGTAATTCTTGCTGCCTGTCACTGCCTTCTGTTATATGCTACTTCTCTACCTTCTGTTTTGTTGGAATTACCGTTTTCTTTACTCATCATCTCTCTAGTTTCTAGGAATGAAGTCTTTTGAACTAGTTATAAGAAACAAAGCATACGGTATTGAATTGAAGACATTATGCTAAAATCATGGTGTTGAAATTCATTCATGAAAAGTCTGCTTTCCTTACTCACATTCTTCTGTGAGCTTTTTTTTTTTGCCATGTTCTTCTGGGTACAACTTGTGACAAGGAATTCAAAGACCTAACATAAGATGTCATTCTTTATGACCTGGGATTGACATACTTGTTATACCTAAGATCTATGTTTTATCTGAATAACACGATTTGTGTTAGTGATAATATGCCTACCTAGCTAGAGACAGAGAATAAGAGAAACTATATCTACCTATGTCTATATTCATGCATTTTTTTGAGTATCTATTAGAATACATGAAGTGAAACCAACAATACCACCACCAAATAAAACAGTGAATACCTATCGAAACCAAGCAAAACTAAGAAGTATGTCTTCTAAAATATAAAACGCAGAAATAGGATTTGAGAAATTTGTTATCTGATGTTATTCAATTACCTGTAGATTTATAACTTCAGCTTTTAAAAATAAAACCCTTGAGCACCCATCAAGTATTAGGCTCTATGTTAAGTATTTTTGCACCCCCTAGCTTTTCCCCTTCAGGTGACACAGCTACCATTAGTTTTATAGTGAGCTAACTTAGGCTTAGCCTTTTTAAGACCTTTATTAAACTAACATCTAGTTACTCTTACTAGTACTATACAACCACCTATTAGAAAACATGAGGAATTATTTACTTAAGTAAAAAGTAGTCATCTGTTGCATATTATTAAAAAGTATGAAATAGTAGCAACAGCATTAAATAGGCTTTAAAATCTCCCTCACTTTATACTTCAGCATGCTTCTTGCCTTCTTTAAAAATATGTATCATAAACAGGTGCCGTTTAAACACCTGGATCCACGTGATACTATATATAAAGAGAAGGATATCAGACAATATTTACAGGAAGTTAATGTCCCATTAGAAGAAATAATGGACAGATATCATAAATACTTTCTTAGAATGACATATCAGAAAGACTATAAACCCTGTATGAATTTCCAGTATTCTGAAACTATGGGCATCAATCCACTGATTAACATTACAAAGTCTGTTAATTGTGGGTTGGTTGCATATCACTACAGAGCTGGAGCAGTGATTTAAATCCTTGAAAGGTTAAAAGAAAAATGTATCACAGGTGTTCTATATGTTTGATGGGAAATGGATAAAAGGGATGATGACAATGTAAGGAGCTATCTCTCTAATCATTTGATTCTATTTACAAATATAACTTTCATCTACTGTAATTGACCTTATTAACACCATTAGAAACACAGTTATTTGTCCCTACTAAGCATCTGCCACATACTAGTCATTTGTCATATTTAAGCAAAACAGTAAATAATGTCAAATTTCTAAACATATGTGTGTATATGCAAATACATGTGTATATATATATATTTCTTTATATATGTATAGTGTCTGTACACATACATGTGTATATATGTGGACAGTGAGAGTTTTTTTTAATCTTTTAAATACATTCATGCTTCATATTGCATGTGTTTTTGCTTATATGCCTGTCTTCTACTTTGTATTAATTATCTGTTGGGACTTAAAAAAAATGAGTATTTATTCCCAGAAGTGAAAACTGCTAGATCATACGGTAATTATATCTTTAATTTTTTGAGCAGTCTCCATACTGTTTTCCATAGCAGCTGCGCTAATTTACATTTCCACCAACAGTGCATGAGGGTTCCTTTTTCTCCACATGTTCACCTGCATTTGTCATGTCTTGTCTTTTTGATGATGGCCATTCTAACAGGTGTGAGGGATATTTCACTGTGGTTTTAATTTGCATTTTCCTGATGATTAGTGATATTGAGCATCTTTTCATGTACCATTGGCCTTTCATAGACCTTCTTTGGAGAAATGTCTATTCAGATCCTTTGCCCATTTTTTAATGGGGTTATTTGCTTTGTTTTGTTTGGTGTTGAGTCGTATGAGTACTTTGTATATTTTGGATATTAATCTCTTTTCAAATATATAGTGGGCAAATATATTTTTCCCATTCAATAGGTTGTCTTTTCACTTTGTTGATGTTTTCTTCTGTTGAGCAGATGATACCTTATAATCCTGTGATTCTACTTCTGAGAACATATCTAAAGGAAATGAAAACTAACTCCAAAAGATATCTGCACCCCCATGTTCATAGTAGCATTATTTACAATAGTCAAGACATGGAAATAACCTAAGGGCCTGCCCATCATTGGATGAATGGAGAAAGAAGTTGTGGTGTATATACAATGGAATATTATTCAGCCACAAAAAATAAATAAATTTTACCATTCGTGAAAACATGAGTGGACTTTGAAGTCATTGTGCTAAGTGAAATAAGTCAAACAGAAAAAGACAAATACTGTATGATGTCACTTACATGTGAAATCTAAAGCAAACAAGCAAACTCATAGAAAGAGATCGGACTTGTGATTTACAGAGCTAGAGGACAGAGTGTGTGTTGGGGGGGAGGACTGGAAGAAAGTGATCAAAAGGTACAAACTTCCAGTTAAAAGATAAATAAATCCTGAGGATGGAATGCACAACATGATGACTGTTGCTGCACTGATATGGAATTTATAGGGAAGTTGTTAAGAGAGTAAATCCTAACAGTTCTCATTAGAAGGAGAATTTTTTTTTCTCTTTTTCTTCTTTCTTTTCATTGTATCTATAAGAGAAGATGAATATTAGCTGTACCTATTGTGGTAATCATTTCATATCATTTCACAATATAGGTAGATCAAACCATCATGCCATATGCCTTAAACTTAAAAAAAGCCAATGAACTAGATCAAAAGAGTTATTAAATATAATAGCGTATTTTGAATCAGTATTTATTATCTCCTGGTTTTGAGGGTCAAGGATCTGGGAATGACTTTGCCACGTGGTTGTGGCTCAGGTCTCTCATGGAGTTGTAACCAAGCTGTTGGCCGAAGCTTCAGTCTCCTAAGGCTTAACTGGAATTGAGAGCTCTGGTTCCAGGCTCATTCACTTGGTTCTTGGAAGACTTGAGTCACTGGCCAAATAGGCCTCTCTACAGGGCCCTTGACACAACAGCTGGCTTACCACAGTGAGAGTGATCTGTGAGACAGAGAAACCAGAAAACCTCCAAGATGTAAGCCACAATGTCCTTTATAACCTTATCTCAGAAAAGACACTTGGTCACATCTACCATATAATTGGTCACAGAGAGCATCACTGACAAAGTGTGGGAGACGGCTGCCCAAAGATGTGAATTCCAAGAGGTAGGGTTTGTTGGGAGCCATCTGGGAGGCTGACCACCACATACTCTGAACATGGAACACCCCCAAGACCAGTGGTCATACACTGTATCACTGTGTTCTCAATTTCCAGCAACAGTTCTGGGCATAATAAAGGAGTGCTTCTTCCCTCCTTTTCTCCCTCCCTGATAACACAAACATATTTTACTATCCTAGAATCTTAAAACAGCTAGGCTCTCGAGAAAATCTTAGCTAATTCTCAAATTTTTAAAAAATGTTGTAATTGAAATAGGAAACATGAAGTGACTAGTACAATGTCACATAGCCCTTCAGGGACATAATCAGTGTTTCTTGACTGGTTTCGCAACAAGTCTTCACAGCAGTATGCTGAAATTTATTATTTTGCCATTACTTATGCTTAATCCTAATAATTCATAGATTCGTGTAATATGAGTTGAGACAAATTCCTGAAATAATAGTTGTTTGATTTCCTGGAGAACTTTTTACTGTTACAATTCTTGTGTCCGGTCCTCTTTGTTTTATCTTGGTTTATTTTGATAGCCATCTAAGTGGACAGACAGGATCCAGCTTTTGCTTTTTTCATCCCATTTTTGCATTGCCACTAGGGTTTGCCTTTAGACTAAAACTCAAATTTGACCTGATAAATTTTCAATTTATATCTTCAATTTTCACCAATGGACTTACCACGTCAGACACTGAATAATGCTAAAGTCTATGTAAATCTTTAGATCAAAGGCCTTGGTATTTATATAGGGAAAGGGAGAGAGAGAAAGAGAGGTGTTGAGAAATAGAAGAGGGTGAGAGAGAGTACATGTGTTTTCAAAGGAATCTACATGGAATACTGTAGAGCTGAGAGATTTCAATAGATGGTTCAGAAAGGCCCATTGTTTGAACAGGAACACTACAGAGCAAGATGCATTCTACTGGAGATATAAAAAGCAGTTACAGGTTAGAAAAAATTCTTTGTAAAAACTTATCTTAAGAGTTATTTACAAGTGTCTGCATTTTATAATAGGTCCAGGAAAGCACCAAGAATGTGAAACACTTCACTGCTTTTTAATTTTTAAAAAAAAATTTTTAAAGATTTTATTTATCCATTTACTTGAGAGAGAAAGTGCACACAAGCAGAGGGGAGGGACAGAGAGAGAGGGAGAAGCAGACTCCTGCTGAGTAGAGAGCCGGGATGTGGGTCTAGATCCCAGGACCCTGGGATCATGACCTGAGCTGAAGGCACATGCTTAACCCACTGAACCACCCAGGAGCCCCTGCTCTTTAAACCATAGTGAAATTAAAACATTTTATGCTATGAGAAATACGTGTGTGTGCATCCATATGTAAATGTTGTTACATAGGCGTGTGTGTAGGTGGGGGGTGCATATCTGTACATATAAGCTGATTTCCTTGGATAATGTTTCTATGAGAAAGAACTTGTGGGAAAAACCCACTAATAAATTATATACATATTTGGAGAATGTTTCCTACCAGTTCTGAGTGGAGAGGGTTAACAGGTGGAACAACCTTAAGGCTGGTATAACCAGGAAGCCATTACAGTAAATGAGGTAATACCATATTGCTGAGACTGGGTAAAGGGTAGCTTAGAAAGGATGAACTCAAGCTGGAGCCAGATCTAAATTAATTAACTCCAGCTACTCTGAACTTCTACTGTGAGAAAGCAGTGGCTGAAGCCAGAGCTCAAACTGCACTTTATCATGTTGGGAGAAGAGCAAAATAGTACATATCTTGCTGTGATGCACTTTGGTCAAGCAGCGATATTAGATAACTCTGGGACAAATATGATTTCTAATTAGTTATAATTGCTTGAAAGCTTCTCTAATTAGAAAATTCACTTTGGAAATAAGTCCACAAACATTAAAATAGTTGCAAGATTTGCTTAAAATGGAAAAGAAATGTTTGAAATAATGAGGCAGAGTGATCACTATTATATTCCTTTTACAAAACCTTATATTAATAATTACTTTTTGGCTTCTTCAGAATTTCCAAAGTATGAAATAAATGGACTATCTCTTAGATCTATGATGGAAGAGGAAATAAACTCTTAGATTCTCAGGGTGTTAACTCTTTCTACACTTTACGAGAGTCAGAGCTTATCTGTTTTATCATCAAACATACTTTCTGGGAGTGGCTTTGCAGAGCTATGAAAGTCTGTTCCCATGCACTAAAATATAGAAGTCATACAGAAGTGAATAATAAAGTTTTATCCAGAGGAAGAGACTGATTGTACATTGACTCAACAAAATTACAAATTCTTTTTCTGTTGAGTCCCTAATGCATGATTTGATCCTCTGAGCCTCACCATTGGTGTTCAATAAAGTAGTGAATTCACTGACATAATTTAACTTTCACTGCTACAAGCTATATATAAATAGTTTTAGGAAAAGCCATATGAACACATCGTTAGAACTACAAAGGCATTTATCCAAATCTCTCTGGCCCTAGTTAATTCCTGGAGGTCCTTTAATTTCTCCAAGTCCCACCTGACCTTCTCCTCACATTGGTGTGACCACAGCAGTAACATCATATTTTCTACATAATTTTTATTTTTATTTTTTTTAAGGTTTTATTTATTTATTTGAGAGAAAGGGAGAGAGAATCTGGAGCAGACTCCATGCTGAGCCCATAGCTCAGCCCAATGCTGGGCTGATTCCACGACCCTGAGATCATGACCTGAGCCAAAACCAAGAGTCAGATGCTTAACCGACTGAGCCACCCACGCGTCCCCCTATGCAATTTTTAAATCCCTGAATTTACCTTAGCCTTTTCTGAGCCTATTATAGGTGAGATTCAAACTCTATTATGTCAACACTCTCAACTCTTCTCCTTTCAAATTATCTTTGAACAAAAGAAGGCATAGAGCTGACAAGCTCAGCCCTCAAACAAATCCTTAGTAACCAGAAGAGATTGATAATTCTGATTAAATCATGATGACTGATAATCAGATTTTGCTATGTTCAGCTTCCTGAGGCTTCACAAGTGACTGGAAATACCTGGAAAAAAGTGATGAGAACTCGTTTCACTGACACTTTTCTAAGTTGGGCTACAGGTTTGGTAACCATGTAACAATATATATTACAAATGCAGAGGTCTTCTTCCCACTGGGGTGCAGTATACACACTGGAATGCTCCATTTTACAGCACGGTGGTGCTGGTACAGGCATCCCACCAAACAGGAGACAGATCCAGCGTGAGAGGGCATCTCTGGTAGCTCTGTGGGCATCGGGCATCAGGCAACAACTGGGCTACGGTGGGACACAGCAGTGGTGGAATTCAAGAAGATGCCACAAGGTGTCCGAGAGCAGCTGAGGTCTCAGTATGCAAACTCATTAAAGAAGATTGAATTAGAAAGAGATTGACCAACCCTCCGCACACACACACACACACATGCACACACATATGAACACACTACACACACAATACTCACACACAGACACGGGACCCCGACTGACTTACGCAGTGACTGTCCTTTCTCCTTTCCTTCCTTCTGGCAGGTGCCTCGCATAGTTTGCACTCGAGAAACATTGGTTACCTCGAAAATGTGCTCAAGACACTATGTTCAACCAAAGAATTTGATCCCTTTCCATTTTCTAGACATTTATCTATATATTTATTCAGATAGAAAGATTTGACATTATTTATTATCATTAAAATGTATCCCCAAATGTTAAAAAAATAAAATTGCCCCATTTATTTTAAAAACTGAGATAACACATACACAAAATGGGTGTTTGTGCTATCAAACCGAGGAAGCATTGTGTCCTGATTCTAAAGCTGGATACTCTGTCAGAGGCTCCCAGAGCTGCTCGGTCGCAATGCTCCTTCTTGATTCAGGAGCTCTCTGCAGTCAGGCTGCCATTAGACACCAAAGGCTGAATTCAGCTTCACAGAAAAGACGAAGTGGTGACCGAGGTTAGAGTTATCTCCTAAATTGGTGTAACTGAAACTCTCTTGTATTCCCAGAGTGTGCCTTCTGTCTCCCTTAATAGACTAAACATATGTGTCTTTTCAATCACTTAGGAAAAGATGTTATGAAATAACTATAGTCATAAATGGGCCATAGATGGTTTTAACATAATATCATAATCCATTCATAATTTCTAATTGACTTTCAAATGCATCCCAGCTAGCTAAGATATTTATTTTTAATGACATATTATCTGGTAAAGGTCATAGAAGAAATCATGGATAGTTTCTGTTCAATGTTACAAAAATAACATTATGGTCATCTATTTGGTTTTCCAAAGAATAATAATGTGTTTCTCCCTCTAATTTAAAGTTTTTGCTTGTATTACATTCTTATTAGCCAAATGAAGGGAGAATGCTATTTTTCACTGGCATTTCATGCCATGTTCACTTTAAAGTTATGTTATTTTCTTTCTCTACAGGGATATTATTTGTTCCAGACTGACAATCATTTATTATGATCAGAGTCCCCTTTGGGTGTGGCACTGGGGTCTCATTTTGCATGTCTGCGAAATGTCACTGCCATCATTAGGTTAGGGCTTGTCCAATGAAACTGATCAATGTAATTTTTTTTTAAAAGAGATGGAACATTTGTTCTTTTCCTGACTAGATAGGTTGCTTTATTTTAGTGATCGTTTTGGTTTCTACACTTCATTTCATAGCTGTCTCTCTTAAGAGGTTATGATATTTGAGTTAGATTTTTGTCTGGTAATGATCAATATTTTAATGTGTTTTTACATTTATTTAATAACACCCTTTAAGAGTTGAATGTTCAAACACATGAATACAATACTATAGTCTCTAAATGAAGGCAATGTTCTTTACTATCTTTGAGTTACATACCTCTTGGAGTCTAATGAAAAGCCTTGGGTACTCCCTCAGTGTTGTGGGGACACAATCAGTAAGCCCCCTTGCAGTGCTAGGAAGAAATTATAGTGGTGTTTTAATAATTGGTGTTATATGTCTGTTTGCCTCTGGTTGAGAATGCACAATTCTCTGCTTCCCTTAAATATTTACTTGCTGGTAAGGGTTCAAGTCACCCCTCAGAACAGAGCCTGTAGAAAACATACGTCAGCTGTCACCAGCTCCTGGGTACATCCTTACACTTAGGAGAAAAAGTCACAGATATTAAAGCAACTCAAAACATACCCACCTCTAACTGTAGCTTTTATTCTCCTGACAGCAGACAGAAAAGGAAGAGGAAGAGAGAGAAGGAGAAGTTAGAACACCTTTCTGGAGTAGAGAAGGGTTTCTAGCTTTACCAAGATTCCTAGAATCCACCTTCCTCCTACCTGCACATACACAAAAGCCTATCTTACAATTCACAAAAATGTGGAATTAATTCTCTCTGTCTCCATGAGTGTCTAGTATTTGAGATAGAAAGTATCAGTGCTTCTCTTTCTGGCACTTGGCATAATCTTGCTTGGGGTACATAATATGGGTAAATTACAGAATCTTGTCTGCCCAAGAAGAATGTTTTGGAAGAAACTCTTAAGAAAATGTCCTTATCAAAAGAAGGGAGATATTAATCCATTCTTATCATTAACTAAGAATTCCACTTAAATATTATATGTTCGATGTGATAAACAATCAAAAGGCCACAATTCGAACACTTGATATCCTCTCAGTATCTTTATTCCCCTTCCTCAAAGTGGTTTTGCCAGGACAAAAGTAATACATACAGTTCCACATCACTGATCATTTTACTTGCTCTCCGCTTTCAAACATATTAGCTGTATTTGTTTCAACAAAGACTTACTGAAAGGGATTCTGTCCTGAAATGATTATATTTCATAGTCATATGCGTCTTCCACTTAGCTCTACTTTTTTCATTTAGCCAAAGATATTTTTCAAGATTCGCCAGCATAGTCTACTGATTTTCTTTTCCCAAGACACTAATCATTATTTTTTTCCCTGCAACTTTTAATGACTTTAGTTTTTTCTTGAATGTCACATTTCAGTAGCATCCTTTCTTCTATCAACTTTCAAATCAATTCAGATAATTATCTAAGCACTCAGCTCTCAGGTTATATCTTAATTATCTAGGTATTTGCTGTGCACGTGTGTGTATAAATTTTTTTGGTGCTTGCTTTTGTTTTAAATATAAGAAAACATAACGTTTGCTTAAGTCACCTGGGACTCTCCCTTCACAGGCTGGTGCATGTCCCCTGAATCCCATAGGTCTTACCCATCCTCAGTGCTACAGCTCAGTGACATGTGTTCAAAACTATGTTTCCCTGCCAGTTTCCATGAAAATCCAAATGCACCATGAAAATTATTATTTTTGCAACCTAAATAATGTGAGGAGCTAACATGTGACCATTTGCCATCTTTTTGGCTTGCAGCTTTTGTTCTGCTTTATTTTTTATTTTTCTTTCTCTGTTCTAGACCTCCTTCATCTCCCATCCCACCCTGACCTCTGCCCTTTTCTGAAAATCAGGGTCCTCTGCAAAACCTACCCTCCTTCACAAGCTCAGCTGCTTTGCAAATGGGAGGAGATGCCCATGGGGCTCTCTGTTCCTTCCTGTGCTTCTTTGGAGATTCAGATTCTTAGATGGTGATGGTGAAGTTTATAAATTATGAGTTTTCAAATCTTAAGAATGACTGCAAGTGGCATTTTTGAAAGGATATCATTGCAACACATATTTGTTTATTACTGGCAAAGCAACAAGGTTGCATATATATCATAATCTTCATTTTGGCCCTCAAGTGACTTATACACCAGCTAAGGCCTAACCTTCTAAGTGTCAGATCTTAATGATAGTAAATAGATTTTAGGTCTTATAGGAAAAGTTTGTGAGTATTTGATTTAGGGCCCATTGGAAAAAAAGTCAGCATTTTGAACTAGTTACAATTACATATATGCCTACTGAATTTATCTGGTTTTACCTGTTCGTATAATGTATCAATGTCTGCAAGTATGATCTTTTGAGGTAAAGAAATACTTGACCAGGATATATATATTTATATTTATATATAGAGAGAGAGGGAGAGAGCTCTGTCTTTATGTTGATATGTCTATATAAACATATCTATATACACACATATACACATACCCACATATATATATATATATATATATACATCAACATACCTCTACATATGTTGAGATATAGATTTATAGATATATTTATATACACACACCTACATACATACATATATGTTAATTTAAATTAAAAAATGTCTTAAAGATGATTAAAAAAGACATCACATTTAATACCATTGTTGCCAAGAAACGGACTCCCAATTTTTTTAGCAAAGACATCTCCATCCAAAGATAATAAATTATGGAAATCTAGACCCACCATAGGTATTTCTGATTGGAACACAAATAAACAACTTCCTCGCTTAAAAATATTACCCTATTAGAACATTTAATTTTTGTATTTTAATCTTTGATTCACTAGACTAGTATGTTTTGAATACAATTATTTGTATCTAGATCTATGATAAAAATATTTTCTTAATCCAGTAAAATATTTTCAAGGAATTTGTGCTAAAGATAAGTAATGGCTAAAGAAAAGAATAAAGTGCTTTGAGATGGAAATAGGGTTTTTAACAAAACTTCATGAAGTAAATATTTTATAGTTATTTACATTCTGTTTAGTTACGTGCCAAACAGAGAAAGCGGAAATATTGTGTTCCTTAGAAGTGTGAGAACCTGATCAGATTACTTAAATCTGCATAGTCCTAGGCTTAACAAAATAATTTTAAAGTCACAGCAAAGTTGAAAAAATAGTGCACAGAGTTTGCTTATGTGTGATTACCTGGCTTGTTCTGTAATGTCACATTAATTTTAATTACCTAATTCGCTAAATTCTTTAATATGTAGAGGTAATCCGAATAAAGTAACCCAAAAAAAGCTTTTTTGAGAGAAAAATGTGAAAGCATTGCTTCAAGGCACACTGTAGGTAAGACACCATGAGAGCTCCAATATATAAAGAAAATGAGTACAGTAAATCAGGGTAAAATGGAATGGGTAGTGAGTTATATAAACCGGAGATCATAAAGCTAATGTGTGTTACTTTTATCCTTGGTTCTGTGGATTGCTATTTCACTCAACAGAGTTATTTCTTGCTTAAATTTACTTTTTAAAAAATTAGTCAAATATGTATATTTATTCAAGTAAACTATAGGAAGCGTATAAATGTGTTTGGAGAGCCTAGTATGACACATATGATTATTTTATAAATTTGGGAATCTTCCTTCTCTGAACTTTGGAGTTCAACTAGGAAACTTGGAATGATTTTGCAAACCGTGTTTCTATGCAAAATGGGAGTAGTTCATCTTCATAAATTTGTGATACTACGTAGGCCGATCACATAGTATGTGCTATATTTCCACCCCACAAGAATAGCGATGAATTGGCCCAGCTTCCCCTGAGGTTAATTGCAGTTTTGTGAGTAAACCTTGAGAGTTAGGATAATCTAAATGCATCAATATTAGACATTTAGGTATATCAACTAGTCAAGTTCTGACTACTTTTGAAAGAAGTCTATAAAATTCTTGCCTGGGATTTACTTATAAGAAAACAATAAAGCTACTACTTAGAATGAAAAGGACAAAAAAATATGAACAGTAAAAAATTAGTTAGAATATTCTTGGGTTAAGTATTTAATTTCTGCCTATGCAATAATTGTTAAATTACTTAGTTTTTCCTTGAACTGGAAGCTGAAGCCGAATACCTAAAGAAGTTAGGAGATACTTCTGTGATGTAAAAAGTTACAATGGAAAACTTTGATCTACTGTAGAAACTTCTCAGTCTAACATGAAGCACGTTGGAAGATCGATGGGTTTCAGTGAGATGCTGGTTCTTTTTTTCTTTGTGAAATAGGACAGTCTGGGACATACTGTGATTCACAGGTAAGATTAATAAAGAATCTTCCTGGGGAGTGACTGAGCATGTATAAAAATTGATGTTGTGAGTAATAAAAATTAGTTACCTTTTTCTTATCCAAGTGGCAATAATTTTAAAAAGCTGGTATTGCTGAGCATGTGGAGAAATGTTCAGATAGACTAGAATAAGTAATGCTCAATACTCAGAGCCTAACTCACGCAAGAACAAAGGCTTGGAGCCGTGTTGAGAGCTGTACATCGCAGGTAGAATCAGCATGATTGGAAATCAGGATTTTTATAAGAGCACGGTGATAGTACACAGTAGAACAGAACTGAGACAATTCCTGACACTATGAAAATTGTAATTTGATAAACAATTTAAAGCTTTTTTAAGGCAGATGAATGAATTAGTTGGTAAAATTGTGTCTTTGGAAGATATTTCTAAAAATGACTTATTAGTGCATTCCTGGAATTGAATTGGATGTAAGCTAGGAGACTTTTGCAATTGGCCAAAAGTGAGGTGTGGAAATCAAGTGCACTTAATGGCAATGAAAACGAGGGGCGGGGGGAGGAACAGATAAGAGAGATCATGTAAAATAGAATCCTTAACAGCTGGTGGATAATGGGATACATAACTGAAGCTAAATTATAATGAAAAACATACCTGATTCATTTTGATTTGTTCATGCCAAGTAATAGAGCTTAATGGTAAGGAACTCAGAATCATGAGTCTGCCATTTGCATGAGAGAGCATAGTAGAGTACCTGAAAATTTGTCTTGACTGAATTTTTTCGAACCACTCATGATCAAATTATGAACTAACACAGAATTTCACACCAATATGAAATATCTGTCTCTGTCCATCCATCCATCCATCCATCCATCCATCCATCCATCCATCTGTTAATCTAGCACAGAGAAATCTACCATGAGGAAAAATTACTTGCCTTTTCTGAGTATAATTAAATACTTTTGAATTATTTAAAAATGCAGCACGTTGGTCTATGTTGTATATGTACATAAGTGAACACTATATAACTACTCAAGTAGTTATTTTCAGGCTTCATTAATGATCCTGAAAAATTTTGTATTTAAAACACAATGGAACTCTAAGGAGAATCTTGGTACTCTGGTGTCTGTAATGAGATTCCTTTAATCAAATTGTTTAATAGCACTGAGGTAGCTGAGATGAAAAGGTTTTTCCCCTTAGTTTATAATGTAGGCATTTATTAAGGTAAGTTTCTATCTAATTATTAAAGTAAACGCTTGAATATCAACATTTCTCTTGTCCCTCTGTTCTCAAAGCACATAGCATACTATTTTGCAAACTTTTGGTTTCATGTATTTCCCCAGATTGCAGGAAAATATAATCAGTCCTGGCTATTTCTCTGTCATTATTTATGAAACGTATAATCCTTTCACTGAGGAATTAAGTGGGGAAAGCTACTTTACACCAGTAGTAGATAAAAGGAGCCGAGTAGGAATTGGTATTATTCATTATCAAGTTTTTGTTGTTGTTGTGGTCTGGTCTTTCTCTGAACCTGGCCTTGCTCTTACTTTACTGAAATCGTATACCAACAACAGGGAGATGGCTGATACGGGAGAGGCTAAAAAGTTCAGTCTGCTGGGAGAGGGATTCATTTCAGCCCATCAGTGCGGTTATTCTGCTAAGTGGTGACATAATCCCAAATTCACATTCCCAAGAGATTGGCTCTCAGGATCTCTCCCATTTGCTGACTTTACTGCAAAAGAATGCCAGCTTCTGCCGTAATTGAGGAAAAGGGTTTTCAGGCCAGATTATCATTTCTGAAATGGATCACATAACATATCTAAAAGTGTTAGTATAAACCCAACCTTCTGCCCAGAGATTGTCTTCTTTTCAAATAAATAAATAGATTTTTTTTTTAAAAATCCTGTTTTGTAAGGGTACCACGTATTGGGCTTGTCTTTTTGATTTCAATAATTCTGGTTTTCTAAAAGAAAACACTTGAGGCAAAAGAGCATCCTGGATCAATATTTAATACGGAGGGAAAAGGAGAAAAAACTAGAAACAATATGGTTATTGGAACAATATGGAAACTATATGGTCATTACTGAATGTTCTGCGGTCACTAAAAATATGGGCTAAAACTCCAAATACATTTCATTATGTCAGAAAGACTACGTGGCACGTTAAGTGAATAAATCAAACTGAAGTAGAAAATGCAGAAGTTGACCGACTGTGGGACAAGTGGTATATACATTCAGCACATACATGCGGGTATTCACATATATGTGAACCATTTGTATGTGATACACATATATGTGAACCATTTGTATGTGATACATTTGTATGTGATACATTTATATGTATGTATATAGTTACTTCTAAAGGAACAAGAGTAGATTTTAATTTTATTTCATAACCTTTGGAAATATTTAATTACTTTAGCCTGACATATAATTTTCAAAATGAAATGAAAATTGTTTTTATAATTTCTTCTGCAAACTAAAATTTCTTAATGTACATAGTAAAGCATACATTTAATGTACTATATAACCTATGTTAACTTTACCCAATTTTGATGCATCTTGAATATATTATGCTAAATACTACGTGCATTCAATTCAGACCTCTAAACCACTAAGTAATGTTAGCAACAAACAGAAGCCAGGGTACTGAAGGCTAGGTAATGATGGGAAATACTTGATAGGAAGCTCCACAAAGGAGACTTAAGACTAGCCAAGTTTCGACTGTATCTTTCAGATATTTGCAGTGCGTGAAAACACAAAACACATTTGGTCAAGGTCTCTATTTCAAGATAAACTTTGCCCATATGTTTTTGATTCATTTACATGTAATTCGCTGAACTGCCATTCTGAATGAGTTATTCTATGCATAAGGAGATTTTTGTGCCATAATTATATGTGATACATATAATATAATGCATAATGATTTAGAGCAGAACTTGTATTTTTTCATGTTTCAGATTCCAAGCGCATACTCCTTTCTGATGATTCACTGTGCTTGAACTGAGGTGTTGAGTGACTCATTGAGTCAACCTACAGTTGAGATTTATGTTACTGCATTGTTTGACCTTTTCTTCCTTTAAAAAAAAAAAAAAAAAGTTTTCCAGGGAACCTGGGTGGCTCAGTCTGTTAAGCATCTGTCTTCGGCTCAGGTCATGATCCCAGGGTCCTGGGATCGAGTCCCGCATCAGGCTCCCTGCTCCATGGGGAGCCTGCTTCTCCCCCCCCCGCCTCTCTCTCTCTCTGTCTCTCGTGAATAAATAAATTCTTTAAAAAAAAAGTTTTCCATGCCTCAGTTTCCATGATTGTCAAATTAGCACCATAATTTTTTATTAAAATATACCGTGGTATTTAGCAGAACCTATAAAATTGATTAACATTCTTGCAAATAAAAATTAGTTCCTGGAATTTGTAACCTTTTTTTCCAATTTGATAGATAGTACAGTTTAAATATGCACTTGGAAATACAGTGAAACACCAGTTCCCCGTATTATCATCTTCAACCTAGAGCATAGGCTTGCTAGTAATTTCATGACCTATGAACTCTCAGAAAATTTATGGATATTCAGTTGTATTCATAGTGGTTGTAGGGGCTAAAAAATGAAATGAAATTTCACATTTTACTCCTATTTCTCACTAGCCTTTCAAGCCTCACACAGTGCAGCCTACTTGGGGAAGTAAAATTATATTCTCTTTCTCATATACTTAAAACGTGAGATGCAATTCAAATGATTCTTCTGTTTGCTGTATATAATTAGACCATGTTTTCTTTATTTGTAAACACAGATCTGACTTACACTTTTTCTGTTGTTCCTGTGATATAATTTTTGTATACTACTCTAAATCCACCTGGAATTTATTTTCCTGTGTAGAATAATGTGCAGATATAGTTGTCTCATTTCAGTGTGTGGGGACAAAGTATTTCATTTGCATTTGCAAGTTTGTATATTTAGTATGGTAAAAAAAAAGTGGCAGTTGTTTCCCTAAGTGCATGTTCCTCCTGGATTTGACATACTGTTGCTAAAATTCTCACTTTCAGATTTGTAGTTGAATATTAAGAAGCAGTATCCCTGAGATGAATCCATTAGAAAGTTCCTGAATCATTAAATGAAGGCAAAAGAGAAAAAAAGACACCTAAAATGCTAAAAGCCTCAAACTAAACAATAACTACATTATAATATATCAAATAAACTTGCTAAATATGTGTTATAGGTCACAATATTAAATAGTTGGTTTTCAAAGGACTGATTTCTAGTGGCTAATGGCAGAAAAAAGATCTTCAAACAAATTCAATCTTAACATGGTATTGGAAATGCTATTAATATTAATTTCTAAAGATATCAGTGTTCTGAATTGGAAACTAAATCACTAACTTCACTATTTCATGGTTACATATTAAATTTGAAGCAGAGACTATCTGCTTACCCTTTAACTTGAAAAAAAGATACATTTCATAAATCCCAATACCTGAAGATGTGTGCAGTGAGTTAATAGTGTGTGTATGATTCCTCAGAATGCATGAGGTAGACAAGGAGTGTCTATGGGTTTTGAGAACTCAGAAATACAACCCTTCTTTCGGATGAACAGAGCTTTTATTGGAAGGGCATTAGGTAGCCCTCCAAGTTATCTGTGTCTGTCCTCTTGTTAGCATCATTCAATCAGATCAGGGTGGTTCCAGGAACTTGAAATTCATAGCCTTGCATCTTCATAATGAGAAGGAAAAAGAGATTGTCTCTGCTCACTAGTTTGAGGTATATTGGGAGAGTAGTTCTGTTGGACCAAACTTGAGTCACACTCCCACCCCCGGGCACCATGGCCAGTGAGTTGGGTTAGTCCCACTCACCCAGTAATAACTATAGCTAATGCGTGTTGCAGCCAGGCACTGTGAAAATCACTGCATATGGATTATTTCAATTATTATGATGGTTTCAGGAGTTGGATGGGTGGGCAAACTAAATAAAATACATCAAATACATACCTACTAACAGTTTTAAAAAGCTGGCACATATATCTCCATTCAACAATCCTGATTCCCAGAGGTCTCATAGTCCCGTTTTGAAAAAAGCTAAAAATTTTGCCCCGGCTTTGTATCACTGCCCCTTCAGGTCTCTCTAGAACGAACTAGGCAGAAAAAGAGTCCAAACAGAAGTAAAATTCTGAGTAATATAGGGTTGTCTAAATCACCTGATGCTTTGCAAAGGAGGAATCTCGGTTTAAATAGGCTGGCTGATGTTCTATTTCCTGGCAATTTGGAAAGATTTGCAGTACACTGATAGCCCATTATGTGGTAACTGTGTTTTCTTAGATACTCATTTATTTTAATGCAAGTTTGCTTTACCCTGCCAGTTTGTTGACTGTTCCTTGCTGAATAGGTCTGTAATCTAAACTTTAAAGGAGGATTAAGCTTCATGGTGTTTACCTAACTAAGCATTGTCATTGTGTTATCCTCTTACATATTTGTTACCTGGTGGGGGGGGTGCAACTCTCTTTTCTATGGCCTTCCTGTTACTTTTTCATGAAAGTCTGTGGCTTTTAAAATTATATTGCTATCCTGCCTTATGACCTGAAACTGTCATTTAAATAGAACCAAGGGTTAATTTAGATTACAATGCTTTTAATAATGCTTTTTTTTTTTTTTTGCTATTGTATCCACACATAAATAACAGAAGAAATGCACCGCATCTTCTTTCTTTACTCTGAAATACCATGACTAGTTAGTAGACGCACAAAAAATAATTACAACTCTGCTGGGCACATTCGGGCCACACCTTTTCAGACATCATGTTGGTTTTCAATATCTCTTTGAAAATAACTGACACTTTAAAGACATTCTTATTGTTGAAGTATAGTTGATATACAGTGTTATGTTAGTTTCAGGCACACAACAAAGTGATTGGACAATTCTGTACATTACACAGCGCTCACTACTCTAGATGTCCTTTATGTCTGTCGGCATACCATGTTATTGCAACACTATTGAATATTTTCCCTAAGCTGTAATTTCCATCTCTATAATTTATTAATTTTATACCTGGAATTTTGTACCTTTTAATCCCACTCACCTATTTCACCCATCCCCTCACTCATCCTCCCCCCACCTCGGCAAACGCCAGTTTTTTCTTCGTATTTCTGAGTCTATTTTGTTTGTTTGCTCATTTGTTTGTTTTTTAGGTTCCATATATAAGTGATATCATATGGTATTTATCTTTGACTTATTTCACTTAGTATAATACCCTGTAGGCCTATCCAAGTTGTTGCAAACGGCAAAAATCTCATTCTTTTTTATGACTAATATCCCATTGTATATGTATACACCACATCTTCTTTATCCATTCGTCTACGGATAGGCACTTGTGCTGCTTCCATAATTTGGCTGTTGTAAATAATGCTGCAATAAGCAGAGGGGTGCAGATATCTTTCCAAATTAATGTTTCTGTTTTCTTTGGGTAAGTACCCAGAGGTGGAATTACTGATCATATGGTATTTCTATTTTTAATTTTTTGAGGAACCTCCATACTGTTTTCCAGAGTTGCTGTATTAATTTACATTCCCACCAACAATACACTAGGGTTCTCTTTTCTCTACATCCTTGCCAACGTTTGTTATTTCTTGTCTTTTGATTCTAGCTATTCTGAGTGGTGTGAGGTGATATCTCATTGTGGTTTTGATTTGCATTTCCCTGATGATCAGTGATGTTGAACATGTCTTTATGTGTCTGTTGGCCATCTGTATGTCTTCTTTGGAAAATTGTCTATGCAGAAAATAACCTCACTTCTAATGGAAAACCTGTTTATCTCTTCTGCATGACTCTTAATCCCTCAAGGTAAATAGAATGTATATCTGTGCTTTGGGAATATTTTAATATTAATTGTTTACAAGTCAGAGGAGACAAAAAAGACCAAACATATTTGACAGAAAAAGAGGGAAATCTAATTTTATTTTGAATAATTGCCTCAATAAAATTCATTTACCACTTACAAAGTCCTAAATGCAGGTTTTTTACTTTTTTTAAAAGGTTTTTAATTTTTGTTTGCTCTTACCAATCTCTAAAATGAGGCCCAATCTGGGCCTCAGACTCATGACCCTGAGATCAAGAGTTGCAAACTCTTACATCTGAGCCAGCCAGGAGCCCCAGTTTTTTCCACTTTTTTAAAAATCAACTTTTCTTATCATATTACATCATTTCCATTTCCATATCTTCCTTTAAAAATGTTTCCTAAAAGAAGCTGTATGTCTTCAGTGAAGTATGGGCCTTCAACAGCTTCATGGTGAGGGATATGATTGGTGTTAGCTAGTTTATGTGATCTCTTTCCATTCCTGGTATTGGTTTAGGAGGAAGCAGGTAACCTAATTCTGGACAATGATATATTTGAGGAAATCTGTTGAGTAATGATTCCTGGCTCTTAAAAAGAAAAAAGAAAAAAAGAGAGAGAGAGAGAGAGAGAGAGACTCAGAGAGACTCAGAGAAGAAATAGGCCCCTTATGTCTCTGGATTTCACATGTAAGGGTGTGATTTTTAGAATTGCTGCAGCCACTTTCCCACCAAGAGGCCACATGCATGAGGACAAAAGCCAAGTCTCTGCTAGAGTTAGTAGAGGAAAAAAAATGATGTTGTTTAAGTTGTATGTATGGAATTGATATACCTATAGGCTTCCATTACATAAAATAATACAATGTAGTTTATTTAAATAATGAAAGCCAAAGATTTCTGCTGTAAGGTGCTAAGCACATCCGAACTAATATTCTTTATCGTTTATACAACATGCTACAGATAGACATATTGAGATAGGACTGTCACTCCAGAACTTTCTGAAATCTAAGGGGGAGACAGAGAGAGAGGAAAAGAGGGAAAAAGAGAAATTGTATGGATGTAAGACAATGCCTGTGTAATTTATAAACCCTGGATATCATCAATGAATTAAAAAGAATGTACTGAGATAAACATATTTTTGAAGGGGAGAAAATCTTAGCTCCAAGACAATATTTAGGAAGATGGGCACCTCGTATGTTCTCTTAGGAAAAGAAATGCTACAGCTCTTGACATTCCACCCACATTTTGAACCAAATGAGGTCGTAGAAGCTTTCTTGAGAAGAGGTGGTACTTACTGGGTTGTGAGGACAGGTGACTGGAGGAACACATGAGTCAGAGAGAGATATGTACTTGAGTTTGAAAAAATGTGAGGACCAGATTATTGACTGGGATTGAGCTAGAGAACTAGGTAGGGATCAGACTATGGAGAACCTTATAGGATATGTGAATACATTTATTATAATAAGGTAAAGTATAGGGAAGAGTAGTAAATAAAAGAAATCAATGGTTTACTTAAAAATGTGAATCCTGGGGTACGTTGGTGGCTCAGTCAGTTACATGTCTGACTCTTGATTTTGGCTCAGTTCATGGTCTCAGGGTCATGAGATCAAGCCCCTCGTGGGGCATGGAGCCTGCTTGAAATTCTCTCTCACCCCCTCTCCCTCTCCCATTCCCCCCCCACCATTTGCCTGCGTGCACGCTAGTGCTCTCTCTCTCTAAAATAATAATAATAAATAATATATTTATTATAATATATATAATATAAATATATATGATATAAATATATATTTAATAATATAAATATATATAAATATATATAAAAATAATAATAATAAAATTTAAAAATTCAGCTCTCAAATAATATGAGATATGGTGGAGTACTATGTACAAGAATATTTATCACAGGATTTTTTTATCAATATGAATAGGAAATAATCAGAGTATCCAACAAAAGTGGAAAAGTTAATGAATCATGGGACATTCTTACAATTGAATATTAGGGAGCAATAACTATTACTTATTTACAAATTACTTTTATGTAATAATAATAATTTATAAATAAAAATACAAAAACTATATTGTATTTATTTTTCTCTGACTGACTTATTTCCCTTAGTATTATACCCTCTAGATCCATCCATGTTGTTGCAAATGGCAAGATTTCCTTTTTTTAATGGCTGATTAATATTCCATTGTGTGTGTTTGTGCGTGTGTATGTGTATACCACTTCTTTATCTGGTCATCTATGGATGACACTTGGGTTGCTTCTGTATCTCAGCTATTGTAAATAATGCAGCAATAAACTTAGGGGTGCACATATCTTTTTGAATTAGTGTTTTCATTTTGTTTGGGTAAATACCCAGTAGTGTAATTATTGGAATATATGGTAATTCTATTTTTAACTTTTTGAGGTACCTCCATACTGTTTTCCAGAGTGTCTGTACCAATTTACATTCCCACCAAGGGTGCACAAGGGTTCCTTTTTTTCTACATCCTTGCCAACAGTTGTTGTTTCCTGCTTTTTTTATTTTAGCCATTCTGACAGGTGGGAGTTGATACCTCATTATGGTTTTGATTTGCATTTCCTTGATGATGGGTGTCGCTGAACATCCTTTCATTTGTCTGTTGTCCATCTGTCTTCTGCCATTTTTTTTTTAAGTAAGCTCCATGCCGAGCATGGAGCCCAACATGGAGCTTGAACTCACAACACTGAGATAAGACCTGAGCTGGGATCAAGAGTCATATGGTTAACTGACTGAGCCACCTAGGTGCCCCTTTTACCTATTTTTTTAATTGCGTTGTGTTTTGCGTGTGTGTGTGTGTGTGTGTGTGTGTGTGTGTGATGTATAAGTTCTTTATATATTTTGGATATTAACCCCTTATTAGCTATATTACTTGAAAATATCTCCCATTCAGTAAGCTTTCTTTTTGTGGAATTTAAGAAATAAAACAAATGGATAAAGAAAAAAGAGACAAACAAAAAAAAACAAACATTAAACATAGAGAACAAACCAACAAAACCAGAGGGGCAGGCGCTGGGGGCTGGGTGAGATCAGCGAAGAGGATTAAGAGTACACTTAGTGTGATGAGCACTGAATAATGGACAAAATTGTTGAATCACTGTATGATACACCTGAAACTACCATAACACTGTATGTTAATTATACTGGAATTAAAAAAGTAAGTTTACAAATACAAATAAATAAATAAAGGTGTCTCAAAAAATATAGAAACTAAAAGTAGCTCAAAAGTGTATTTTAAGAAAAATGGTTTTATAGATACTAGCATAATATAACCAAGGAGAAAATATTGTATCCTCAGGAAATGAGCAATAATATGGAACCAACCATTAATATGGATCACATATAGAAATACCTTCAAGGAAATGGAAAGCAATATGTATATTTTTATGTAAATAATTAACTCAGAGTTAAACTAGATAAAGACTTTACGTATCTGCCTGGGGTTCTATGTTACTTAATAGGTCAACACATTGCTAGTTCTGATGGGGAAGGGGATGGCTAAGGTAAAAAGTTGGGATAATCCTGCAGATTCTCTCCAAGGTATGAGAATGGGCTATTGACAGAGGAGGAGGGAGAGAGAGGTGAAGGAGGAGGGCAGGGGTAGGGAAGGGAAGGGTGAGAAGAGGGAGGGGAGGAGGGAGAGAAGAGAATGTATAATGCATAAGGGAGGTAATAATATCTCTAGCAGCAGGGCATCGCTACTCCTGGTAAAAACGGAGAAATTGATAAAGGAAGAGAATAAAGCACAGATCTCAGGTCATGCATCCTGCTTCTTTTCTTTCACGAAAACCATAATACACACTCTCATTAACTCCCTGTCTCTATGAATAATAAGAATGATAGCATAAAGAATATCTAGCTTGAAATCCTCATTTTAGATTTTAGATCTGAGAAAAATGTGGTAAATTTTTCCAAGTCACAAAATTATTTAGTGACAAGAGTCTATGATCCTAGGGCTCTTGATGCCCAACACATTTTTCATTCCACAAAACCATCACTTTATGCTTAAGGAAAGATTCCACATCACCCCATGGTAACTGTCACAAAAGAAGTGCCTGATTTTTTCTTTGTATGTTGTATTTATATAAATAAGTTAATAATGGAAAGCCCACTGAATTGGGTCTAAGAATTTCCTGGATTCAAGTTCTATTTTCATTGGTTATCAGTGTGGCCTTCTGTTTGCTACTTAACCTTGCTGTGTCTCAGTTTCTTATCTACAAAATAAAGAGAATGTATTAAATGTTCTTTGATGTATTTGAAGATATTTAACAGATACCCTGAAGAAGTACGTAACCAATGAAAACAACATAGTTCTGACAAATACTTACATCTTTATCTTTACTTATATCTTGCTTATTCAAATGCTCCATCTTCCCTGAAGCCCCAAATAAATAACTTGAGATATTGAAACCAAACAGTAGCTGAAAAATTATTGCATATCCATGAGCATTTACAACAAGTGATAAAATAATTATAAATGAGGGGCGCCTGGGTGGCACAGCGGTTGGGCGTCTGCCTTCGGCTCAGGGCGTGATCCCGGCGTTATGGGATCGAGTCCCACATCAGGCTCCTCTGCTGTGAGCCTGCTTCTTCCTCTCCCACTCCCCCTGCTTGTGTTCCCTCTCTCGCTGGCCGTCTCTATCTCTGTTGAATAAATAAATAAAATCTTAAAAAAAATTATTTAAAATAATTATAAATGAATTTGAAACGTAGGAGACTCTTCAGTTGTTTTCTGTGGGAAATATACACAGAAGAAATGGGGAAGTAGGGCAGTTTGCCTAAGGGAGGGGCCCTTGGTGACAAGCACTTGTAAAGAATTCTTTAGAGAAGGGTCAGTGCATGTAATTATTTCTGAGAGACTTTTATGAAATGATTTTTTTTTTTATAACTAGGGTGTGAATAAAAAAGGGAATAAGGAAGATACTGGGGGATAGTGACTTATTAAAAGGGACTTTTCTATTATAATCCATAGGGAGACACTACCTTATGCTAAAAAATGTTAATTTCATTCTCAAAGACCTCTGAAACTGGATTTAAGCCCACTCCTCAAAAACTGGGGAAAATGGTAAACCAAGTGTTTCATGAAACTTCCAAATTAAGCTTCATTTGACAGTAGAAACAATGGTGATGATAATAATAGAACATATTTGATAAAGTTATTGTGAGGATTAAATGAATTAATACAGGTGAATCCTTAGTCAGAAAAATGTCCGGCACATAGTAGTAAATAAGTATTAGCTGTCACTATTATTGTTGTCTTTGTCATTGCTGTTGTTTGGGTAATTATTTAGTCTGAAATATATTTGGATCTGACTTTCTGGTAAAATTAGTTATGATGTGTGGTAAACAAACATCTTCTGTAACTTCTCAATTACGTGGTTTCTACTTACTTTTTAAGAGAACCATCCACTTTGTCCACCAGAAAAATCAACTTATTTAAAGTGAAACACGCAGAAAGCTTCTTGTTTGCTGTAACAAAAGCGTTATAACTATATTTTTCTGCTAATCAAGATATAATAAAAGTCAAACTACTAATTTTTGGGTTTCAGCCTTTTAATGCCTGACTTTCTATCTAAGAGATAACTTACTCTTTATAGTGTATTTTGTCAGAGAGGAGAGTATTGAAGTCATCTCAAATCCAGGCTTGATACCTAAACCTCTTTCAACATAACTGAATTTTAACTTCTAAGAATCAAATTTCTATTTGCAAGTACCTAAGAAATATGAATCACCTCTCAGTTCACTGAATGACACAAAACTTGAGATCTTTGAGATACAATATTCAAGCAATAACAAGTCACTTTCACATTTTAGAAAGCAGCCACCCTCCTAAACCAAGCAGAGGGAGAAACCCTATCATTTCCCTTCAGTTTTCAATATGAAATCCATCCCACATAATGTCTTCTAGGTCCTAAGTAAAATTCTAACTAATTTCCAACATGAAATAAAAATTTCTGGGGCACTTGGGTCGCTCAGTGGGTTAAGCGTCTGCCTTCAGCTCAGGTCATGATCCCAGGACCCTGGGATCCAGCCCCACATCAGGCTCCCTGATCAGCAGGGGGAGTCTGCTTCTCCGTCTTCCTCTCCCTATGCCCTTGCTCATGTGCTCTCTCTCTCTCTCTCGCTCACTCTCTCTCTCGAATAAATAAAATCTTTAAAAAAAATAAAAGTTTCAGGAAATAATTTGTAGTTTTTTAAACAATTTTGTTATTGTTGTTGTTAGACTTTTATTAACTGAAACTGTAGGAATATCGGTTTTCTCTACCTAGTAAAACAAGAAACATTTCAAAATTTATAAATTCAGAAATTCTTTGATCTAAAGCTTTCAAACCTTTACTTTGAGTAAACTTTAAAAAGTGGCATTTTAAAATTCTTAAATATTTATTAGGGAAGGGGGAAGCAAACTAACAATTATGGAGTATATAAATGTGTTAGACGCTGATATAAGTGCTTAGTTGTATAATATATTTGATAGATTTTCTGGTTTAAACTTTATTTATGGGCTATAATACATACAAATCATCATAAAAATAAATGGTGTTTCAAAATCTCTTTATATAGCTCTGGAAAATTGATGGTTTTACTTTTAAAAATAACTAATGAAGAAGGGACACCCTTTCTGATTTTCTTTGTTTTGTTTATCTTTCTCTTTCGGTACTACACTCTAAGCCACCACTCTACCATGTACTTACCCTAATTCTGTTTTAGCATTAGAGTTTGCTTGTGTCCTGTGTCATTTATATAATCAATGGCCTGGTATCACTGACAAAGAAAAACTTAATTACATGACAGCTGCCCCAGAACTGCTTGTTGCAAGTCCTTGAGTAGGTTAATTCCATGAGGACCTTATGTCTACGACTCCATGAAATGGACACCAAAGATAGCTTGCGTAGAAGTAGTCACGGGCGTTAGGGATAAAAGGGGCTTATGGCATCGTATCTTAATTCTCTTTAATAGAGGAGAGTGTACACCAGAATGCTTAAATAATTTTTTTTTTCTAATGAGAATCAGCAACAGAGTTGAGACTGAAGGCCAAGTCTGCGAATCTCGGCCTCTATATACAATGTTCTCTCAATATTCTTGCATGTATATATATTGTATACATAATATATTCACCAGCAGTGGTTGTGAAACTTATAATTAACAGTGGGCAAAGGCACACTACATGTAATTTGGGCGTGGGAGCAAATTAACCACCAGTATTCTGTCTATCCAAGGGCTAAAGATTGTATCTCTGTCAAATGACCAAGTGAACTTAGCCGGTAAAGTGTTTTCTCCAAGCCAGTCTCACCCTATTCCTTAGGAGTAGTAGGGCTTCTGTCACTAGGAAACACATAGCATCCTTTGTAACGCAGCTTCAACAAGCCCAGTTCAGACTGGAATAGGAGAAAACAACAAATCCACCTGAAGGGAGGAGTCTACCTATCAGAGAGAGAGATGGTAGCTACAGTTTTCCCTTTACTTATTTATATTTATGATATACTTTAGGTTTGTATATTTAAAGGCCAACCAATGCCTTTAAATAATTTTACAGAACTTGAAAACTGGCAGATAATCTAGTAATCATCCAACCCTACATATGAAGGAAATGCCTCCTGAGAAAACCTAGCTTTCTCAAGGTCACAGTGAATTAGTAACACAGCTGAAGCAAGTTCATCTTAAATGGAATTCTGTAATATTTCCACTGCTTCTAAATTCAATGGAATGTTTAAATGAGTAATCTAAAAGTATAGTAAGTTATTTTTTATAGGTATAAAAAATGAACCTCAACCACTCAGATTTCACTGAAAATGACCACTTACTTGACGTTTGAAATATATTTAAGGTTCTATCTCTAGGTGTCAGTTCGTTTTAAAGAATAAGCAAGATATTAGAATGTAAGCTACAAAATTTCCTTTTTTAAAAATATACCATAAGAAGGATAATACAATTTAAAATCCATTGCATAAAATGTTCTCTGTGAACCACTAGAACTTCATTTTTTTTTTTGTTTAATGAATGACCATTTTTAAAATTCTACATTTAAAAATTCTAATTTTTTAGGACAGTAAAATAGTATCATTATTTGGCTTAAGAAAATAATTTGAAAGCCATTAGAGAATTTATTCTGAAACTAAGAGGTAGCCAAAATCATACCCTTGTCCTGTTTAAGTCTTTAAGTATCTTTGGGAAGATCACTCTGATACATGTAGGAAGAGTTGGTTGGATGGTGGTGGAAATTTATTAGAAGCAAGGATCCTACTGGGCCAGGCAATAAATCTGTAAATAAACTTACAAATATCTCTGACTTGTGAAGCTTATATTTAAGCAGGGGAAGACACACTATAACAATAAACATAATAGATACAAAAACATGTACTATGTTAGGAAAAAAAATAAGTACAATGGACAAATATCATACACAATAAAGAGAATTTAAGTTCTTGGAATAAAGGGCAGGTTCCAGGTTTATGAGATGCTTAAAATTAGTTTCATTAAAAATAACAATTTGAACAAACACTAGGAAGATATGGAGGAGAATAAAATTCAGCTGTGGGGAAAAGCTTCTATAATGGTCATAAGTCTGTCTCATACCTAACATGTTTGAGAAACAACAAGGGGATTTGCATGACTGAAGAGGAATGAAAAAGGGAGAGAGGAATGGAGATGAGGTCAGAAAGTTTACGGGATCCTGATGATGTAAGAGCATCTAGGCCATTGTCAAGCCTTTGGCTTTTACTCTGAGTGAGATGCACAGGCTGTGGGGTATTTTGAGCAGAAAAGTGAGACGATCCCTCTCCTGTTTTAAAAGGATCATTCTAGGAGTTCTGTCAACATTACATTTTAGGGGTGGGAGGAGCCTGGGAGCAGGGAGGTGGGTTAGGACACTATTGCAGTAATTCAGGCAAAACAGGATGGTAGTAGAAATGGTGGTAAGAATGGTTACATTGTGGATGTTTTCTGAGTAAAAAGCCGACATGATAGTCTGGTAGATTAGATGAGAAGGTGGCAAAATAGAGGTGTGAGAGTTGTTTCCTACGCTTTTGCTGTGGACACCTGGAAAGATGGAGTTTTCAGCAATTGATGTAGGGAGGGCTATGGATGAAACAGGTTTGGCTGGTTTCAGAAGGATAGAAGACAAGTTAAGTTTTGGATGTGTTGAGTTCAGTGTGCATATTAGATATCCAAGTGGAAATTCTGAGTCAGGATTGGAAGAGAGAGCTGGTCTGGAGATAGAAATTTGAGAATGTTGATGCTATTTAAAGCCACAGAACTGGACAAGATTGCCACAAAAAGCTAGTGAAGACTAGGAAGAGGAGAGAACCAAGGAGTAAAGCCTGGAACATTGCATCTGAGAGAAAAGAAGTAACCCGCCAAGGGATTTGAGAAGTAATCAGTAAGGTGGGAGAAAAACCAGGAGAACAGGTGGTCCTGGAAGTCAAGGGAAGAAAATGTATCAAGGACATGTGAGTGAGCAGTTGTTTCAAATGATGCTAAGGTTGAGTGAAGTGAGAATTGAGCTTTGTTTTTTAACAAAGAAGAAATCATCTATAGGGTGATAACACATACATATCTCAGTTGGTCTAGGACACTTCCAAGTGATTCCCATTGCCATTAACACACTTATTTGAGTGCCTTCATTTGGTAGAAGAGAGATTGGAAATGCTAAGTCAAGTGATGGAGGCCTGCATTATGTGACTGAAGATTATTATGAGACAAGTTGGAAATTTGATTGTTCTGGTGTCAGATTTGAGAAAAAAGTTATGTGTCCTAGATATGGCACACATTTGGTATTGGTTCAGCTACCTACTAAGATGAAAAACACATGAGAAGGAAGAGATGGAGGGATATTCAGAGATGATGGCTTCAGTTTTGAGGAATTGGTAGACCTACTAGTGAACTCTTATATAAATTGAATCTCAACGGAGATGGATTTGTGATGAGAATTAGAAGTCAGAAGAAAGAAACGACAGTTAAAGCAGAGGGATACTATGTTGAGTACAAAGAAATGGTCAAGAATAAATAGCATCTTATGGCACAAGTGTGAAGTAAGGAGACTAAGAATGGTTAAGTCAATGGGAAGAAATCTAGGGCAGTGGTGTCCCGTAAGGTACTGGAGGAGATTTTTAAAAAGCATATTTCTAAAACCACTCAAGAATTCAGTTCTCCCTCATGGGTAGGGATATATGGTTCCTTAAACTTAGATCCAATCCAGCAAATCTCTGAAACTTTTCCTATCCTCCAATCTGAACTTGTTTTTGTTCTGTTTTATTTTGTTTCTGTTTTGTTTTATTAATCTTAGTGTGTAGTTTCTTACATGTCACCTAATATCTGGTATCTATTTCTCTAATAAGCCATTTTAAATTGAATTTTCAACTGGACTATATTCATTGTCAACCTAGGATCCCCAAATGCCTTGTCCTTAACTTCCTCAGTTCCACAGCCACAGTCTCTCAGGGAAGTCCCTTGGACCCCAGGCAAAATTTCCAGATCTTTGACTTGGATGGGTTACCTAGACCCATTGGTTTTGGAAAATGTGAAATCAAACTAGTTAAGAGCCAAAAGTCACCATTAAATTTGGTAACCAAAAGATCATTAATGCTTTTTATAAGAGTATTTTACAAAGGCTGCTTTGATGAGAGTCCAGGTTGAAACAATCCCTAAAGGGAGGTAGGAATTAGACATAGTAGAGTAGACAACTCTTAAATTTAGAAGAGCAAGATCACAGATAGGGAATTTTTTGAAGGGTTTAAAAGGAGGAAGAACGTTTGTTTGTTTGTTTGTTTGTTTGTTTGTTTGTTTTTTCTTTTCTTCTGGGGGAAGACTTTCTAACATTGGCAAGCTGAGGAAAAGGAGCCCATATAAAAGAAATAGTTAAAAATTTGGGAGAAAAAAGGTGTTATTCATGAAGTAAGGATGTGGGAAGGGGGTACTAGTTCAAGTTAAGAGAACTGACAATACTAAATAAGTATGAACCAAGTCATATCCCTCATCTTTTAAAAATGACATCACAAAAGGAAACCAAATGTAACATGTAGAATTAATTGCTATTTATAGGAAAATACGTTGAGAATTTCTTTTTAATTTATGCTTTTATGAGTAGTCGATGTAAGAAAGTGTCCATTTGAACAATTTTTCTGCACCTTTGTGAAACTATAGTTGAAGTGATTTCCACTTTGCTATTTAATTCCCTTATATAAATTTGGTCTCTTCCATTTACTTCATACACTTCCATTTATTCAGCAGCAATGAGTGTTTAACTCAATACATTTCTCTCCAGACAACTCAGAAATAAGTAAATGTCTCACTTTCCAGTGATATTTCCCTGGAAAGTTTATCACCCTCTGTCTGCCATGAACATTTCATCACTTTTCCCCTTTTGTTAAGCTATTCAAATCATCTTTCCCAACATTTTCTCCACTCCAACCCAAAACACTTATACTATGGCCTGAATATTTGTGTTCCCTCCAAATTTAAATGTTAAATTCTAGGACCAAATGTGATAGTATTTGGGGGTAGAGCCTCAGGGGAAGTGATTAGGTCATGAGGGTAGAGCTCTCATGAATGGGACTAATGCTGTTATGAAAAGAGACCCCAGAGAGCTCCCTCACACATTTGCACCATGTAAAGATATAGTAAAACAATGGCTGTCTATGAACCAGGAAGAGTGCTCTCTCCAGACACCCAGTCTTCCAGCACTGGAATCTTGGACTTCCTAGCCTCCAGAACAGAGAAATAAATATTTGTTGTTTAAGTTGCCCGGTCTATGGTATTTTTGTTAATAGCAGCTTGAACAAACGAAGACAACTGATAACTTTTCTTCACGTTTTATGGAAAGAAAGATAAGTAGAAGTCAATAGACAAGATCTGCTCATCTTCTCATGTACAAAATTTATACCTTTACCCATGTCTGCTTCTATCATTCCCTTTTGGTGTCCAGGTGATCTAGAGTCTTCTATGAGCTTCTCAAAGATTTCACTCCTTAGATTATCATCTTTTTACTTGCTTTTGCATCTTCTTTGTACCAAATAACTTGACTCAGCATTTAAAATAGTCTATGTTTTTCCATTTAAAAACAAAAACAAACTTTCCTGAGCTCTCTCTTCATCTCAAGCTACCTTTCTATGTCTGTGCTTTCTCCAGAGATTAGAATGTTTTGAGTTGCAATTCAGTAACTCAACTCAAAATTGATGTAAATTTCAGCCACAATGTGGGTCACTTGTTTTCTCATTTTGCCTATCAGAGGTAGGAAACAAAGAGCATTTTTTTTGTTTACTACCTATAGCAAAATAGAGATAGTTTCTTTCCCATTAATTAAAATTGTGTCATATGATTATTCCTGTACCAATTTCTATGGTCAGAGAAATGGAATAAACTGATAGGATTATGCCATTCAGAATCTGTTCTGGAATTAGAAGTGACATCATGCCCATTGAAAACATGTAACTAAACGACATCTCTGGTCTTAAACAAAAGGAACTTTCTGGTCTAACTTTAAGGGAAAACTGGAAATAGATGGTGGGAGCAACCAAAAACTCTTCATCGTACCTTCAGTCACACTTTTCAAAGAAGTTGTTCATATATTCTTTCTGTATGCCATTTACTACTAAACACATTTCCATTTTACTATTTAATGAATTCCAATTTAAGATCTGCTCCCACTACTCTTTGGAACTACATACACTAATATCTCAGTTACTTTCATTTTGCCAAATCCAACTTTTTCAGTCCTCATTTTAATAGGCCTTTAAGTCACTTTCAGTGCTTTGAAAACTCCCTTACTCAAACATTCTTTCTTTTTGACTTCCATAATTCACCCTCTCCTGATTTCCAACCCACCAATATGACCATTTGTTTTCAGCCTCTGTCATATTTTCCTGCTCTCAATACTCAAGTTGCTTGGGTGATTTAGCTATATATTTCTGCACAATAAATTGTCTTGACACAAAGATGTTTAAAACACACTTATTATCTCACAGTTTCTGTGAATCAGAAACCCAGGTTCAGCTCAGTTGGAAACTTCTGGTCTAAGGTCTCTTATGGAGGTGCAGTTACTCTGTGGGCTGGGGCTGCATCTTAATCTGAAGGCTCAACTGGGAGAGGATCCTCTTACCAACTCATTTATGTGATTGAGAATTTAGTCATTCACAGATTGCTGAGTGGAGGGCCCCCTCAGTTATCTGTCATGTGGACCTCTCCAAAGGGTCCCTAGTAACATGGATAAGCCAGAGAGCAAGGCAGGACAAGCAAGACAGAAGTGAGAGCCTTGTATAACTTAATCTCAGAAGTAATATTCCATCGTTCTTTCTGTGTGCCATTTGTCAGCACTACATCCAGCCCACACTCAAGGGGACAGGCTTACACAAGGGTGTGAACACCAAGAGGCAGGGTCATTGGGTGCCATCTTGGAAGTTGCCTAGTGTACCATGGCTTGGACTTAGGTCTTTTCCTAATTCTGTCTTTTTTGCTTTGGCAATGTCATTTATTGTCCTAGTTATCATATTCTTTGTATTCCCAATCTCTCAAATTTATACTGCCCTGTTAGGCCTCTCTTCAGACCTCTATAATCTCTTTATTTGACATCCCCATTTAGCTTTACCCCAAGCTCTCAGAATTAATATGTTCCAAATGAAATGTTTTGTTTTGCCTTCCCCTACACTCCACCTATTCTTTCTTTTTTCTGCTAAGCTTTTCTACTTTGGTAAATGGTACCTCCATTCACTCAGTTTCTCAGGCCAGGCAGTAGAACATTTTTCCTGACTTTTAACTCTCTGTCACTTAACACATCAGTCTGTCACTCCACTCTATCAACTGTCACTTCAAAATTATGTTTCCTGGATGCCTCAAGGAGCTCCTCAATATGTTTGTCTGTTTCCCTTTTGCTCTGTTGCAGTCCATTCTCACCAGAAAATAGATTAATCACGCAATAATGTAAATAAGGGCCAATCCTATCTCTTTCTAAATCCTTCAAAGTCTTCTCATTGCTCTGCATGATCTTGCTTGATCCTGGTCTCTGCCTCCTTCACCAGCTTTATTTCATGAAGCATTCTTTCCTTCTGAGTTCTAACCACACCTGGAATTCCCTCTGCCTAGAAGACTTCTCCCACAACTCTGCCTGAACAGTCCCTGCTCAACCTCAGAGATGTCCTCCAGGACTATTCAATCTTATGCATATTCTTAAAGCTCAGTCTTTTTCTTCATGGCATTGTCATTTGTAAGCTCCAAGTGAGAAGAGACTAAATCCATTTTGTTTTCTATCAATGCCTACACAGCACCATTTGAACACACAGCACTCTGTAAATAACTCCTACAGTAAGCAGAAGTTACACCCAAAGAATATGCCTCAAAATCTTGATAACATTTTCTCTGCTCTTATTTTACCAACTCTAGTCATAGTTGTTCTTAATTTAGGCCCTTAATAATTGTGGTTGAATATGTATGTTGCCTTTTTTTTTTTCTTTCCAGTTAGCCTTTTTTTGGAAAGGGTGTTAGGGAAAATTCCTAAAGACAGATTATAACTTATTCATCTTTAGTGGAGTTAAGAGGAGGACCTTTATAACAATGACACCTAGATTGCCTTTGCCTGAGAAACGTGTAAGATTGAGTATTTATTAAGGTGGAATTCTTTTAAGATATCGTTTTGAGAATCTTTCTGGAAGTTGGGGGGCTTTAGGTGTTGGGGACTTGGAGAGATGTTTTGTCTTGGAGAGATGGTCTGGCTTCAGGTTTTCTCACTAGTAATACTCTGTTTGTACGCATACCATAAAAGAAAGCTCTGAAAAGACCCACCTGACACCCACATTGAGATTACAATCTTCCAGCTGATGTTTCTGTTCAGAGTTTTTGTGAACTTGAGAGAAGTAATATACCTGGAATGAATCACTGTACCGGTGACATTCTAGTTAAAGTTGACTGCTGCTGATTAAATGTGCTACGTTGGTGTAAAAAGACTGAACTACATTCAATATGTAATAAAACCACAAAATACACACAAGTAGAAATGAAAACCATTAACCTTTTGTTACCCAGGAAAACTTTCTGGTAAATGTGAGGTGGTATGTGGGTGGGGAGATGGGTTGCAAGGTGTTAGGTGAAGTCCAGTGTGAAAGCGTGCACTGAATCTACTGCAAAAGAAGTTCTTCTCTTCATGTCTTTAGGAGAGAATTGCTCTATGGAAGGGGTTAGATAAATCATTTTACCCTATTTTTAGTCTTCTTCTGAATATTTTTATTCTAGAAGAAAATGTATTTCCTCCCCAGGTCTCATGGTTATTTATTTTAAGTTCTGCCTTCCCTCAAAAAACAATAATAGTTCATTGACTCCAATCAATATGACTGGAAGGTTACATTGTTCCCTTAATGTTAATGCTGTGAGCGAGTCTTTTTAAACAGATATTTGAGAATACAAGTGGGAGGGAAAGAAAGAGAAAAGTGAGGAAAGCATGGGGGAAAAAAAGCTGAATTTAAGTATATGGAAAAGGGCAATATGAGCCAGAATGTGGAAAGAGAGATGATGAAGAGCGAGAAATCAAATTAGACACTTCCTACTATTTTTGTATATTATGGGAATACACACATGGTTTATTTCATAATATATTACAAGAATACATTTGTCCACATCCTTGTTCCTATACATCTTTGTACATATACTCTTCTAATGTGCATAGGTCCCCGTCTGAGCAAGGGAGAAATATCCATCCATTGCTGGGAAGAATCAATCGCTCTTGATTTGGAGTGGGGCTCAGCTAGTAGGAAAATAGGTGGGTTTGAAGCTGTCAATACAATCACCACAGCTCTTCTGATTTTTTATTTTGATTTTAATGATAAATTATTATTTTTTAAACTGGATTCTGCTTGATCTGATCTGAATGTCTTAGTTTGGAGGTCAGGGAGTGACTTTTGCTAGTGAAGTCCTTGCCCTGTGTCCCACCAGACTTAAATTCACATTAACTGTCTGTGATGGATTGGTGTCGTTTGCAAATTAGCAATAATCTACATAAATATAAATGTAAAAGACCACTTATATCACACAGCAGTGATTATCTGATTGAGCTGGTATTTAAATTTGCATTTCAGTGTGTAAGTGGTTTTTAACTGGCTGTCGCTCTTCACATATTTTCAAAAATACTTTTAGAGCCATTTAGGAAGTTAATGAAAACTTCTGTTAGGCACCGTCTTTAATGATAGAACCGCATATATTTATACAATAATACAGCAATGTCCCTCCAATTGACTAGTTCTGTCTTCCAGAATCTGGGATAAAGCAAAGCCAAACTCAGTAGGGGGTTACCTTTGTATTAACTTTGAGGAAAGCTTCTATTAGCAAAGCAATAAACAAGTTTAAGCAAGGTTATAGAGAGGAAAACTAAAACCTTGTAAAATTATACTCATATGCTAATTACTTTATAATTGAAACAAACATTTTGCAAAAAATCTACTTATGCAAATTTATGTTAGCCAAATACTGAAAATGTATAAAAAGTCACATACACAAATATATCCATTATGTAATTTTTAGAATATCAGGTAAATAAGCATAACTGATAGTTATAATAGATAAAAGTAAACTTTTGGCCAAGCCTGTCAGTTTAAATATGCAAAAATTTAAATTCAATAGATATGATGTACCTATGTGAAAACTATTTAAGATACAATGTTAAGTAAAATTGGATGAATATTAAAACGTATGCATATTTTGAGTGAATGTTTGAAATTATGAGAAAAAAAAGCACTCAAAGAAAATAAAGATAAAATCAATCTTTTTAAATAAAGGGTATTATGGTATTTTCTATGTTTTCAAAGTGATCTATAATCTGGTTCATCTTATCATTTAAATGAATAAAGGAATAATTTATGGAGAAACTTACTATTTATAGGACACCATATGAATTATAATTCATCTTATCTTGTAAGGACTAGATGAAATGATTATTATACTTGTTTTAAACAATAAGAAAATTTGTGCCAAAATTGTGAAAGAGATCTCCTCAAGATCACGCAGGTAAAAAGAAGAGCAGGACAGGAACCAAACATAGTGTTTCTAACAACTTTTCACTCCCTACAATGCTGAACACAAGTAAATATACTTCTAAACTCAGGTATTTTTAAGTGCCCACTTGGTGGTTAACATAATTTTTTTTTCCTTTGGTGGTTAATGTTCTTGATAGAAATTTGTGGGTTAACTTGTTGCTTGATTTGTAATAACCAAATGAGCCCTACTAAAGACTAAATCATTGAGAAACACTTCTGATCTCTTCCTTTTTTTTTTTTTTTTAATAGACCAAAAGCTCATCATTAAATGAGAGTAGAGAAAAACCAAAGCCACAAATGAGGGCATAGGACAAAAACTAACAACTTATGTAAGTTAAGTTACTGGGAAATTTAACGTAAGCAGTGACAATATTCATTATCTGATTGAAATTTAGCCAACTCAACTCAGTTTTGAATAAGAGGCAGTCGTACTCCTGAGGTGGTAGAATGAAGAGAAGTAAAGTGTCAGTGTATACGTTATTATGTTTGCATTGCTTTTGTATATTTGGTTTTAACCTTTACCAGAAATGACACCCCATCTCTGAGCATTCTCTGACGTTCCTTTGCAGCTGCTTATGCTGTTGACAGAACAGGCACAATTTCTGAATTCCTTCTGACAATATCACCACCCTTAGCCTTTTGGCTTAAGTGAAGGTGATTAATACTTGTTATGCTTGGATAATATATTTTAATTTGTTTTAATTTTATGTGTTTTTTTTCCCTGAAAGTCAAACTCAAATAAAATTGATTTCTGTGTTTTTTTATTATACAGTAAACACACACACACTCACACAAAAGAAAACTGTCCAAGACAATTGTATCATTTGTTGAATAATTATATGGTGAGCACACTTGTAACCACAAACCAGGGCATTTGCCAGCCACCCCAGAAACCGTATAGATATCCTCCTCCTAACTGCTCCTCAACTTTCATAGCAATCCTTGGCTTGCTTTTTTAATAGCTTTATCCACCCAGTGTTTATCTGAGATCCCATAGTTTAACTTTCTATTTTCCTTTTAAACAGGTTTTTTAAAAGATCTCTTTTAATCTTCAGATTTCTGCTCCATCCCTTTCTTTTTCTCATAAACGACCTGTGGGATTTTCCATGGTGTGCTGCAGTGGGCAGAATCTGTCTGTGAGAAACTGAGTGGTGCAGTTCAGCATGTCCTCTTGGCCTCTGTATTTCCTCCAAGTTGGCACTTGGTTCCAAGGGCCCAATGGCACTCAGATTCACTTTTTAGGAAGCTTACAGGTGTCTTCCTTCACGTGGGGGCAGGAAGGATCTGGTTGTTTTGCTTCTTCTGATGTTAGCAGCAGTTTGTGCTGAATGCACTGAAGTTCTCACCTCTGTGTATCTTCAATCATTTTGATTGCCTGAAATTCATTTCCAGTATTACCCCTAGTTCTCGAGTTTTGCTAAAATTGTGTGTGCTCTCTATTTGCATGTCCATTTTCTTGAGATATAAAATTTGTGGTTCTTTTGTGTTCTGAAGTATATTATTGTTATCTTTTCTGATATACACTTTTGCTGCCAAAAATATGATTGTCTACATTTGGTTTTTCCCCTGTAAAAGACTCCTTATCTTTGCCTAGATTCTCAAATGATTTTTCATTGAAGTTAAATAATTTCACCAGAATATGCTCTTCTGTTGGTCATTTTTGTACAATATTCTGAGGCTTGGGGTATCTTCAAAGGAAACCACCATGGTTTTCAAGGAATAACTCTTGGCTCTTTGAGGATTCTCCTGTTCTAAGGGACACTACCCTGTGCTTTCCTCTGTATCCTCCTTCACAGATTCTTGAGACCTGACATCTGTGGCTGTTGGTGGTGTGTCCCAGCCTGTTTGTATTTTGCGATTCATAGCACACCTTGTTATTTAATTTTGTTTTAAATGTTGTCCATGGGCTTTCTGTTTTGTATTCTTGTTGCTCGATGCAGTTCTGTGTGGGGATCCAGGGACATTCAGATCCATGCAGTTATCATCATCACCTTTCCAAAATATCCTTTTACTTCTATGATTCTTCTTGGAAGAAAATGGATGGAAATCAATATAAAATTGGTATTTTAGTAAAATTCAGAATTCTTGAAAAATCACTGATTTTGCAATTTATGCTATTTTTCTCTTTGGTCTGGAGTCCCCAGCAGATAGTTCAAAACTCAGACCACACAAGCTTTTTTACTTTAATAATGCTACAGAAAACAGTAGTTAAGGTGTTATGTGTGGGTATTATTATAACTTTTCTTGCGTGTACTTGCTTAAGGGCAATAAATACTTCCGTGAAAGACCATATTCATCGTAAAAATATTGTTTGCTATAAATAGGATTTTGATAAATCTGTTATCAGTGGATAAGTTCTATGGCTCTAACAACCATACTACATTAATGTATGCATATTTGAGGAAAATATTTCCTAAATGTTACAGCTGGTTATGGGTAACTAACTCAATAACAAACACAAGTGGAAAGTAGGCATGGCTTCTACTAACAAAGTCAGTGTCAGTTTAGGAATAGAACTGAAATTTCTGAATTCCTTTATACCAGGAGGCTACATTTCCATTTATTGTGTTTATTTTCTGAAATATTGTTTTATTATATATTCTCCTAATATACGAAAAAGGAAAAATCTGTCTTCCCCCTGTGAGTCTCTTTACCCTCACAAAAAAACTTCACTTCTGAGACTCCTGGTCACTACATGGTGGAGGTTTTTCTCCACATCAAGCAATTCTCCATGACAGTAGCTGGGTGTCCTACAGTTTAATTCAATTCTGACATTACCTCCCTGGTAATAATGTCAGATTCCACACATGAAAGACAGAGCCCTTTCAGATGCCAATCGCTAGTAATAAGTCCCCAGGTTATGTACAATTGTGTCCAATTTGACTATAAATCATAGGTTCCCATGACCTTCTCCCTCTTGGGGTTTGATTAATTGATTAGAGCAGCTCACAGAATTCAGAAAACATTTGACTTACTAGATCACTGGTAAAGGATACAACTCAGGCGCAACCAGAAGAGATACATAGGGCAAAGTTTGGGGGAAAGGTGCAGGTCTTCCATGCCCTCTCCAAGTCGGCCACTCCTGCCACACCTCTGTGTGTTCATCAGTGTGGCAGCGCCTGAATCCTGTCCTCTTGGCTTTTTACGGAGGCTTCATTGAAGAGGCATGACTGGTTAAACCATTGGCCATTGGCAATTAATTCAGCTGCCAGCCTCCCTGGAGTTCAGGATAGGGTTAAAAGTTCCAACACACTAATCACAGGGTTCTTCTGGCAACCATCCCCCATCCTTAGGTGGGATCAAAAAGTCACCTCATTAACATAACAAAGACACCTTTTCGCTCCCAACACTTAGGAAATTCTGAGACCAAATACATAATTGTTATAAATCACACTGTTGCAATATATATAATGACACATATTATATATACATTGGTGTTGTTAAAATATGTGTGTGTGTGTGTGTACGTGCATGTATGTATAAAGTCATGGACTGGGAGTGGTGGTGGTAGTAAGTATTTCTAATATCTTACAACTGATTTGCCAAATCATCAATCCACAATAGCACAATCTTAAAATTCTATTTTTTCATGTACAAAGTATAGGTTTTTAATAGGTCCTCCTGCTTGTCCTCTATACTCCATTTTCCACAAAGCACTAAATGTTTTGAAACTTGAATTAGAACTGGAGATTCCACTGCTTACAAACTCTTCAATAAGCTTCCATTACATGCAGAATTGTATACGAATTTTTTGAATAGCCCCAAAGATCCTACAACCTCTAGACTGCAATACCTCTCCAGATCTATGCCTTTGGATATGCTCCTGCCCACCCAGAATATCAAGCTCATTTGCACCTCCAAGCCTTTGCACAGAGCTGTTCTCTTTTCCTGTCTGGATCGATGTTACCTAACAAAGAGGGCCTATATGGCTACCCTTCTAAAATTGTCCCATTCCAATCACTCTGTTACATTTTTCTTCAGAGAATTTGCCACTGTCCTACATTATCTGCTTGTTTATTATTTTTATTATTATTATCTGCTTCTTATAAGCTGCATGAGAACAGGAACTGTGTCATTTTTCTTTTACATTGTATCCTAGTGACTAGAACAGCACCCGCCACACCGTATTAATACTTAATGAACAAATGACTAAATCTGGGTTTGCACTATGGCTAATAGCCTATCAGATGGATAGCTGCATGTCCAGATTCTTTGCCAGGATAACGTAAATTGAGAATGGAAATTGAGGTCAGAATTAAGTAAAAGGAGTAGTTTGGTTTGGATCAAGAGCCCAAGGGAGCATTCTGGGTAATTCCCAAGGTGTTTTTTTGTTGTTGTTGTTGTTGTTGTTTTTTTAATTTATTTGGTGCTTTATGTAAGTGACTGCAGGCCAGGCCTGCTTTGTTGCCTTCCTTGGTTTGACACTGTTACAAAGTAGGAAGAAAAGAAATAAAAGAATAGGGAGTTTGTTACTTCCTTGGTTTGACACTGTTACAAAGTAGGAAGAAAGGAAATAAAAGAATAGGGAGTACTTGAGAAGAAAAGAATACAGAAGCACTGGGAACATACAAGTTGTGAGAAAGGAAGTAAGGCCAATGGGGGGAGGCCCACCCCTTCGTACTTTACCATTTGCCCAACGTTTGGTTGTTTATCAGATGAAATATGGCTGAAGCTGAATTTTTCTGTGACTAACTTTCATGGGGAGAGGTCTCAGTGCACTTAGTTACTATTATTAATCAACTTGATTTTTTTTAAGTCATCATATTTTCTCACTTAAAATTTTCTCAGGCTTTCAATGCACAAATGAGTTTCTTGAACTAAATAGAAAAGATCCGTGGGAGTGCCCATGGCTAATTTAAGTACAGTATATGGAATTTTATCATTCTTGTTTTTCTCAAACTAAAGCACCAGGGCATGATGAAGGAAATCTCCTGTATTGACCTCAAAAATATTCATATTTTTTTAAACCTGGGGAAATATAAGAGAATTGTTATCCAAACTAATTGCCAACTTAGCATAGGCCAATTGTTGAACTTACCAGTTGTAGCAAATTATATTTTTAAAACATCAATTTCTTCTATTTTATGCACAGGGTAAATGTGTAGGTCATGCTCACATAATGTTCAATGAAAATTCTAATCAATTAAAATAATGATAAGAAAATAATGATCTATCTGATTTTTGAACTTTCTTTAAGAACTATAACATGTAAATAGATTAGTGTTTAACTAAAATTAAATCAACTGTTTAATATTAACTTGAATTAAATGATCTTGAGAAATTTTAAGACTTTACAACATGCCTTCTGAAAGGCAAGGCATGTGATGAATTGATAAGATTGCTAGCATGATGGGTTAATGCACTAGATGGCACTAATTGTATGCCTTTTATGTATTATAAAATCAAATTTAGTGTGAAAAAGAAAGTACCTCACACTTGAAATGTTTTTATCAGGTATACTTTATGAAATTTCTTTGATATGTTATTTGTAATTTCTCATTATAGCTTTTCAGATCATGAGGAAAAAAAGAATTAATTATAGCCACTTTGATATTAAGTGAATTTCAAATTGAAAAATATAATTCCCAGATTTTTTTTAATCTAAAGAAACTAATTTACTCCAGGCAAGATGCAAAAGTATTCTAGTACAGAAGGATTAAGCGATGCAATTCAAGTGAAAAGTTCTATACCAATTACATGGTTTTCCCTGAACTTTACTTATCAAAAAGATTAAAGCCTCAGAAAATAAATAAATTCTTCAGATTTTCTAAACAAAGTTTAAACCTTAAAGCATAAAAGAAATTCTGTGCTCTGCAAAATTCTTTCCTTGTGGTTTTTAAGTAAACAAATGGGAAAAGGGGGAAGGGAATAAAATCTTGTTATTTAGGGAACAAAGCAAGACTATCACTAAGATAATTTCCAAAATAAGCAGTTTCCAATTAAGTTACCTGCTCTTTAAAGACAAACTGAAGTATTACTACATTAAAAAATAAGCCAGAATTATTAATACAATTAATATATGCCTACTTTAAAATAAATAAAATATTGATGTTATGTTCACCCCAGTTAATTATAAACCTGTTGAGCTTATTTTAATTTTGATCTAAATAATTTAGAATTTTCAGCCAAACAGAAACACAGTCTGTTAAGACTGCAGTTTTCCTTGCCTGATTTGGACAGTCATCATGAGTGTGAATTACTGATGGGATCCAGTGTGTCAGTTCTTCAGTTTAGGAGTCTCTGAGAAGTTTTCTACATCTCTGGCCATCCAAAAGTCATAGATGAATTAGTTGAGAAAAACTGAACACACATACTGGGATGGAAAATATATAACTCCAAATAGTTAATAAAACACATGCATATATCTACACACATGCCCATGACTAAAATTGAATAGGGTTTCCCCAACATTTTCCATCTTAATGAATATTGGTAAACCCTATACATCCATAGGGATGTTTTAAAAGCTTGTTCTGTACAAAAACTTTCCTTCCTTCCTTCCTTCCTTCCTTCCTTCCTTCCTTCCTTCCTTCCTTCCTCCCTTCCTCCCTTCCTCCCTTCCTCCCCCATCCTTCCCTTCCTCCCTTTCTTTCTTTCTTTCTTTCTTTCTTTCTTTCTTTCTTTCCTTCTTTCTTTCTTTCATTCATTCATTCTTTCAATTTTTAGGTGGGGTAATGGTGGTGGTGGTGGCAGTGGTAGTGGTAGAAGGGACAGGGATAGTATGGTGGGGATGATGGCTGAAGGGGAGGGTGATGGGCGCAGTGAAGAGGAGTAATACAGATGGTCATAATCAGATAATTTACCAGGATCTTTTTGGATCAGCAGCCCCCACTGATATGCTACTCTGACTCTGATCAATGTTGCTTCTAAATCAATCTACACTCATTCTTGTAGCACTGATCATTTTTAAAAATTCAAAGTAAGTATAAAGAATTAATTATCCGTCTTTTGATCTTCCTCACTTTTTTACTTGCTTTCTTGTTCTGTCTTTGTAATTACTCAATGTTCAGTCTTTTAGAAAGTATGAATTTTTATTATAATGGTTTTTATTTAGGTACAAATGGCGTCTACGCAAATATAGGATTTTCATTCCATCACTGAAAATGTGCTCTACAAAATTTATTCTTTTATGAGTGACAGAAATGATGGAAGAAGTTTTGAGAGGTACTCTAGGTTTGAATGCTACCTAGAAAATCCCTCCAATACTCAGAAAACATATGCTATCGTTATTTCCTTTCTCACACTTTATATCAGGTTCTCCCTCTTTCCATAGTGCTACATTAAGTCGACATTAGCTTTCCAAAATGCACAGTAGAGTCTTATAGTATATTAATTTATCTTCTCATTTTAAAGATTGTTAATTTCATTTGTATTCTTTCAGAAATAAAAATTCATCATTTTTGAGGGATATGTGATTTATGTGAATCTGAAAGCATTTAAGTGTAAGAAATAGAAGAAATAAATTGATTTGGTTTTATAGGTTGATTCAATAATTAAAATGTTTTTGCATTTTGAAACATGTACAATTACATTACTCAAAGTAAATCATAAAATTAGAATTTGCAAATCAAATAAGTGGGCTGATCATTCATATTGCTAAGGGAATCTATTTTATTTAGTAAAGGCCTTTAATTTTTAATGATTTAGGCACTTTTTCATGCATAGCATTATTGTGTGAAAAATAGAACACACACATAATTTTGGTTTTTAAAAATTTGTATATTAGGTTCATATTCAATTTATTATTAGGAAGACATCAATTTGAATGAACAAACACAGATTATAGGGTTTAGGGTGAAAGTTCTGGGCTAAGCAGTATTGATCTTTTTACGTAATTATATATATATATGGGAAGTTCATTTTGACAGATCAAGGCAGAAGAGATACATCTCCCTAACTGCCAGTTTTGGTGGCAAAAAAGCACATTTTACCATCCCTTTTTATGCTGAACTGTACAAATGGAAATTCCATCTATGGCCAGTGTCTCAGCTCTTCAATGATGCTAGCTAGGTCATGAATAAGCAAGAAGCTGGAGCAGTGTAATGGGGAAATGTCTTCAGGGTCCAGAGAGAGGGGAATGGATGGAACCTGGAAAGAAGAACCCATTCTACATTCAAGACTGTCCTTTCTCAAGTGGATCTTCACCTGCTTAGGAATAATGCAAAAAAAAAAAAAAAAAAAAAAAAAAAAAAAAAAAAGGAAAGAAAAAAGACTCCGTTCCTCTTTTGTTATAAAAATTTTACCTAGCTCTTGTTACATGAAACCAAAACCAGTTACCTTAATTTACTATCTAGTAAGCGAGAGGCCCTGGATTTTTCCTTTTTACCCCATCTCCATTTTTTTTTTTTTTTTTGGTAAAATATACATAGGAGTTAGAAAGGACTCATTGTTTACGGTTGAGAGACTTAAATGCTTACTGAAGGAGTTAAATGGCAGAAGTGAATCTTCTTATACCCAAATGTCCAGAGGAGATGTGGCTAAAAGTGAACTTCTAGAATGGGATATGGTTGCATATTGGAGTTCAGGATGCTGAATGTAAAGCTGGAATAATAGTAGTAGTCAGGCTTGGTGGCAAGGATTACACAGTACTTTAGGACTTCGCTTTTCATTTTTTAGTAGAAACACACACACACACACACACACACACACACACACGTGTCTGAATACTTCCCTAGTAGGAAAAAGATCATGATGATAAATGAGCTGAGAACTGAAATAGAAAAAAATGTAAGTGCTCAGCCATGGCTCATATGTAAAAACCATGTGACTTATTATAAATAAGCCCAGGTTCCGAAATCTTGGGTTCCTCTTCTCAATACAGAGCTCAGATGAAAATCACCGTGTCTTTTAATTTTGTTGATTGACCCCACTGGGTGGTAGTAAGGGTAACACGGTTTGGAGACACAAAAATGTAAACATCTAACAGTTATAACCTAACCAGATGTGTTGTTACAGAAAAGTGCCAACATGGGATAGAGTCTGAGTGCCTTATTAGTTTCTCAAAACTTATTCTTACAACTGGCTCAAGTCCATACAAAGCCATGCACAACACAGGCGGGTTCTTAAGCCACATTGACAAATTAAAAAAATAAAATAAAATCTGAAAAATTAGTTATTTCAAATTATTTTTGTCAGGAATTAGGTGTATATCACAGATAAATAGCAAATTATTGAAACTATGAAAAAGTCTATAGTTATTTTTATAATCTTTGCTTTTATGTCACTAAGAAAAAGGTGTTTTCCAAGATCTTTAGATGTATTTAATAACAGTACATTTAAAAACTAAGAAATCACCAAAAATGCAAGAATGTTACCTCTGACTCCATACAGTAACACAAAATACTGAAGCAATGCTATGTAGTCAGCTTAACCTAATATAGGTGAAGCCTTTTGTAATTAGCAGATTAATCATACATAAACCATTACTGCTGAAGTACATTTTAATTGTCAAAAGTCTGTTGGTTTTTTAAAGTTGTCTAAATCTTCATCTTCCAGTTTGAACTTTTACTATTGACATGCCTAGCCAACTCTCTTCATAGATGATCCAAAGATAACTTTAAGTAGATCACATCCAGCTTACAACCCATTTCAGATGAGTTGGGTCAAATTACCAAGAACTTAGTTGTTTGCAGTATGAGTAGAAAGAATGAGTCAGAATTAATAAGAAGCTGACTGGTTCTGGGTGGACACTCAGCATAAGAAAATCAGAAAGTGAAAGAGCTGATTTTCATGGGATATGCAGACCTGCCCTACAAAACTGGAAGAATGATTATTCAATCTCTGATGGACAGCAAACTGGCTATCTCATTATTCAGCCCATTAATTAAGATTTTCTCAATTCCTTTTTCAACTACTCACTTTTTTTTTTTAATTCAGTGAGAAAACATAGTAACATTTCCTGTACAATTATTTTTTGCATGCTTCATTTGGGCTTCAACTATAATTGGCAAATATGATTCATTGAAAAGAGATGTGGTATTGAAATATAAGAAAAATGATTGCAGAAAAGTAATAATAATAGGGAGAAGAAGGAGAAGGGAAGGGGAGAAAGGAGTGGAGGAAGAGAAGGAGGAGGAGGAAGGGGAGGGGGAGGAAGAAAAAAACACATAAAAATCTTCATGTGTAATGTATCAACCTAGGAAAAGAAATATGTGTATACATATATATGCATTAAAATGACCAGTATTAATATTTATAACATATGGTAATGAAGATTTAGGAGAATATATTTCTTTTTATGCTTTTTTGTATTTTTGAAGGTTTTTTTTTGTTGTTGTTGTTTTGTTTTACAATAAGCATATGTCACTTATATAATCAGAAAAAAATCAGAGGTGCCTGGATGGTTCAGTTGGTTAAGTGTCTGCCTTCAGCTCAGTCCATGATTCCCCAGGGTCCTGGGATGGAGCCCCGTGTCTACCTCCCTGCTCAGCGGGGAGTCTGCTTCTCCTTCTCCCTCTGCTGCTCCCCCTGATTATACTCTGTCAAATAATAAATAAAATCTTTAAAAAAAGATAGAAAAAATCAATAAAATTATTGTGAAATAATAAAAAGTTGTCATTAATACTGCTTGTATCATTTAATATTTTCGTCATCTTAATTTTATACCATTTTAAATATGCATTGTTTCGAGTTGTACCTGTTCTGTCATAACAGCATCACACTTCACAGCATTGTTTATTGCTGCTGTGATTTGCATGTGAAAAATTACTCAATTAGAAGCATTGCTGATTGCTCTGGTGTCCTTGGAAGTGTCGTATGAGAGTTTTTAAGTAGATAATTTAGTTGGAGGAAAAGACATCTCTCTAAAAACGTTCTTTCTTAGAAACAGAAGGGAAGGGAGAAAGATACATCTCACAGCTGAAGTACTACTTTTCTGATTTCCGTAATACTTTGGAGTCTTATCCAGATACTTTAGTATTAAATTATGTATGTCATGGAAGTAATTTTTTAATATGTATTTATCTTTCCTCCTCAGATAAAATATATATTTTTAGCAGTTACCATATTCAAATCGCCTACTTAGAATTGTGTGAAGCAGTATATTAATTAAATCACTAATATTTGAGGGTTTTCTTCACTGTTTTATTTTTATGTATTTATCATACGAAGTAAATAATGCAGAAGCATGCTTTCTCCTCTTCTCTCTTTCTCTCCTTCACTTTTTCCATTGAAAACTCCTCTGGAAGTGAGGAGATTTCATTTGAAATACATTATATAATAGGTAGGGAAACATGAATACCTCGTCATCTCTTCCATGGATTACTAAAAACAAAACAAAACAAAATAATGGCCTCATTGCTTCCACTTGCTTCCCTAGAGTCCATTCTTGATACAGCAGCCAGAGTAATGGAGCAAATCCTGCCCATTTTTTTTTAAATAAAGTTTTATTAGAACATGGCCACATTCATTCCTTCATATTTTGTGTATAGCTGCTTTCATGTAATAGTGGCAGAGCTGAGTAGTTCGAACAGAGACCACATCGACCACAAAGCCTAAATATTTACTCTCTGGCCCTTTACAGAAAATGTTTTTTCAATTCCATTCTCATGATCAAGTTTATCATGTGCTCAAAACCCTGCAATGCCTCCCCACGCTCAGAGTCAAAGCTCAAGCCCTTACAATAGCCAGTTTGTCCTACATGAGCTGTTTTGCCATAAGTCTCTAAGCTCATCTTGTTGATTTCCCTCTCTTGCTTCACTCCAGGTACAAAGACTTTCTTGAACATATCAAGCAAGCTCTTGCTATGGGGACATTTTCTTAACTTTTCCTTCTCCATGAAATGTTTTCCCCTTAAATTACTGTAGCTAACATCCTTATCTCTTCCATGGGTTTGCTCCAGTGTCGCTTCTGAATGAGGACAAACCTGTACACACAATTTTAAATCTTTCCCCTTCCCCATCTCACGTCTCAGAGTGCCTGGCCATGCTTGATTTCTTTCCTCCATAGCATTTATCCCTTGCTAGCATGCCATATTAGTTTACTTGTTTTTTACTTACAAATTTATCTGTTCCTTATCTGCCTCTTCCCACTAAATATAAGGTCCTGGAGGGCACTTGTGGTTGTTGTTGTTGTTGTTGTTGTTGTTTTTACTTTTTTTGTGCATCAATATATCTCAGCTGGCTTAGATAGTGCCTGACACATGGTAGGCACCCAATAGGAACATGAAGAATAAATAAGCATTGCACACACATGGTAGAAATCAGAACTGTTTTCTGATACTGACTCTGCCATTAACTAATTCTGCCATCTTGGGAAAATAAATAGGGCACTGGTTTCCATATCTTAAGTAAAATGAGGAGATTTGAAAAGTTTCTTTCAGGCACTTAAATTCATTGATTTTCTGATCATCAGAATAATAGAAATGCACTAAATGCATTTCTGAACCTCTGGATATTTTAGAGAGAATATAATACAATGAGACAAAAATTCCAAATGAAGGAACTATTTTAATAAGTGTACAATGTTATTTCTGGATATGTAATAACAACCCACATGTTTGCTTCAGTTACGTGTGTGTTTGGAAACTGATCATTTCAATTGATGAGGAAAAACAAATGTTTATCTGGTGGAAAGGAGGATAGCCAAATATATATTTCTTCAAATATTTCTACAGGCTACTTGCCACTTACCTTATTTCATTTACCTTTAGTTTGGTAGGATGATCAGATTTTTCAAATAAAATTTTTAGAATTCTTTGGAAAATGCACGGTATTGTACAAAGTCATTTTTCTGTATATTAGCATATTCCAAATCACACACTTTAGTTCTGAATTGAAGACAGCAAAATACAGGCTCTTCATTATACTCTAAACCCATGATTCATTGTTCAAATTAGTAAACATCTATCACCCCAGGATTCCTTCGTGGGAATCCTGTTACAGCATAGCTATTTTGTTTATTTACTAAGTTTTTGCTAAGGGCTCAGTATGTGTAAAGCACAGTGTTTTGTTCTGGGTACAAAATAGTGACTTTATCTGTTTTCTAAAATATGTAGAATATTTCTTGGTGAAACAGAGAAGTTGGGCACATGGGAAATGCTTTTAGTTTGCTCCTTACGTAGGGGTCTTTATAATATTTTCACATGATGAATGTTATCAAACAGGAAGGGACCGTGGGAGTAGTGTAGGTGTGTTTCTAATTATCAGGATCCAGAGATTCTGGCCCAGATATTCAGTACAAATTTTCAAAGGTCATATATTTAATTGGTGCCGAACAAAGAACTAGAATATAGAACTCCTGTGGTCAGGTCAGTGAAAGTCTGTCCCATCTCCTTAAAGAACGAGGTGTTGAATATAAAATCAATGTGCATGTCCTCTCCCAAACTCCATGTGCAAAGAATCATCAATTCTACATACAGTAAGCTTTTTTTTTTTTATTAGTTACTCTTCACAACTTTGTTTTCACTCTTCCTTGCAGATTTGGTAAATGTCTGTCCTATAATTCTGCTATTTACTTCTGACTTAGAGTGTTGAGTTGATTCATAGTCAAAATGTAAATATGGCCTTCAGAGGAGCACATTTTCTATGTAGGTCACAGATTACATTGTGAAAAGGCCATTAAAAAAAAGTGGTGTTATTAAAAGCATGGCAATGATGATAAGCCTCATTGCTTTTGTGCTAGAGAGAAATTTGACATGTTTGCTGTTACCAGTATAGAGTGACCTGAGTAGGAGCGGCAATGGGCCCTGAATTAGAGATTTATGGACATCCCTATCACATTCCAAGCTTAAAAAATTCACCCGTGTCACTGCTAGAAACTCATTGGAATCAAAGTAGTTTCTAGTAAACTGTTGGAAGCAGTTAATTCCCCACAAGTTTCTGCTAAAAATAGCATATAAATCACGAGTCTCACAATTCTCCTGGCAGACTGGCAGAATCTTCTCCTTAACCCCATTCCCTTACCTTCCTCCCATTTCATAGTTCTGTTACTTCCCCTGATTCATTTTTGTTCCTGTTTAAAATACACACACACACACACACACACACACACACACACGAACACTATCAAGAAGCATAAGGCCTAGATACCTAACAATGCATCTCTTAAAAAATCTATAGTTCCTTTAACTTTATGTGAACAGTCGTAGAGTGTGATTTTCTACATATTGCTGTCATCTGAACAGAATTCCAAAATACTTAGTTTTGAAAAAAAAATGCCATTTGGCAAAACCCGTTTACTCATGAAAAGTAATTGTGGTCAGACATATTTAGCTTATGTTACTGGCATTCATCTTGAAGCTCTGTAAATATTTATAGTGAATTTAAATGCATGTAAATACTGTATACCGTTTCAGCAACTTAATGGGATTCATTTATAGGACATGAAAAAAAACGGACTTAGCTGCCACAGTTCAAAGAACTGAAGATATTTTTTCATTTATTTCCCAGTGTGTATGTTTCAGAATAGTGAAGTCCACATGGAAAGAGAATGTGTGCACGCCTCTGTGCAGAATGCACTTTAGATGGGCAGTTTGAGATGTAGGTATTCGAATGGGATACAAAATTGGGAACTTGGGCTCTGGGTTGAAACAACTTTCCTGTCCTTGGCATTTTAATGAAAAAAAAAAGAAGAAGAATATTGAGGTTTGGGACTGTAATAATTGCCCTGTTTTTCACTTAATTTTGTCTGTGTTACGAAAACAGTCCTCAAGATTCTATTCCACAAATCAACATACATGTATAAAAATATACACATTCATTTTTGCATAAATTGTGATAAACCTTTGATCAATAATTTGAGAAATATTTCAGTTTGAAAATTAATTTAAATTAATCAAAATAAATTGTATTTGGTTAATGTGTGAGAACATGTTAATATGAGCTTTGCAGGTCTGGGTTTTTCACTGTTTGCTATTTCTCTCCATATAAACATCAGAAAGTACACATTTTAGAAAATATTATTTACATAATCGAAAAAATACATAACACAGCTCTCAAAATTGAATAGGTTACCTCATTGAGCAACAAGATAAACATAGACGTTTTCTTTTAATACAAGGCTTTTAAACAAAAAAGTGCTTTTATATATAATGTATTGCTAATCCTTACAAGAAAACATACAATTAGTATCATTCTACCCAGTTCTTGGGTGAGAAAAAGATGACCTAAATAGTTTAAATAATTTGTTGAAGATCGCACATCTCAAAAATAGTAATGTAGCTGCTAATTGTGATTTTTAAGTCCCGTACATGGTCCACTTCACACTAACTACTTGATATTCAAAAGCATTTCAAGAGAAAGATTTGAGGGACTGTAAAGGTAAAAATGAGATGAACTTTTGCTAGGATGAAGTAGAAAGAGTGTTCTTGAAGAATAACCTGTAAGTCAGGTCTTGTCCTAGTAGTATATCTGAATAAGACGCAGGGTGCATAACATAAAAAACGCTCCAAATCATGGGAAAACAAACACATTTACAATTAATAATAATAGTGCAAGGTGCCAAGTGCTAAATTAGCATCATATTTAAGGTACAGAGATACCAAGAAAGTTTTAATTACTTTAGCTGGTGAAGTCAGAAGAAATAGGGTGGGATGCTGAGGTTCTAGAATTTTCTGGACAGTGCATAAATTTGTAAATTAAGGTGGAATCCATAGCCATAGTATTACTATGGTCAATAAGCTCATCTATTTAAACAAAGTATTCTTAAATAAATTAACGAGGTACACCCTAAGGTATAGAAATTAAATTTTAACATCCTGCATCCAGAACCTTTGATACCTTTTTTTTTTTGGTAGATAAAGTCAAAACATTTCTTTATTGAAATGAATCTAAATTACCTCTGCAACACCTCTGATATTTGTTTTTCACATTCAAAAATTCTATTCTTGGGGTGCCTGGGTGGCACAGTGGTTAAGCGTCTGCCTTCGGCTCAGGGCGTGATCCCGGCGTTATGGGATCGAAGCCCCACATCAGGCTCCTCCGCTGGGAGCCTGCTTCTTCCTCTCCCACTCCCCCTGCTTGTGCTCCCTCTCTAGATGGCTGTCTCTATCTCTGTCAAATAAATAAATAAAATCTTTTAAAAAAAATTCTATTCTTTGCAAGACTGGGGTGTGTGTGTGTGTGTGTGTGTGTGTGTGTGTGTGTGTGAAAGTGCAATGAAAAGAACCATAGAATTTCTTTCTAATCTAATCTAAACTTTGTTCCAATACCTACCATTCTCCATTAGCAAATAAATTACTTTCATTTTTAGAGTAGGTAGTCAGCATATTTATAAGTTATGACCTGAAACTCAATTGAAAATCTTCATATTCAAGTGCTTGGATCCATGTCTACAAAAGGCAAGGCTAAGTTTCAGTGGTTTTCAGCACAGGAGGGGTTTCCAGTGGGCACGGTGGGTGGCTGCTAATACTTTCTAACATGCACAAAATGGGTTCTGCTCTTGTCCATGGCTCCAGACATCCAAAACACTGCATTTTCTCTGTCAACCCTATTGTGCCAAGTCAGTACTGCAAGCCACTATTTATTTTAAAAAGTTGATAATGACTGGAGTCCTGGGGAGTGCTTTCTAGTGATAAATACCCTTGGAAAATGCCATTTCCTTTGTTGCTATTTTGGTCTCTTCAGTATTACATAATAGCAAGCATATTCTAAGGAAAGGAAATGGCTAGGTGTTTGTAACATATGTCACTCACTGTTTCCATTCCCATCATGGTGTGGAATGTTTAATTTCTAAACTCTAAGTGCCTAATGACTACTGGTTATTTTCTCTTCTCTGCAAACATTACCTGTTCAGGGGCAGTTCATGGAATTCAGCTCATATAATAAACAGTACCATGTGAACCCCCTCAGGGTGTTCTCTCTGTCTTGGTTGAACAGATAATTTCTAAGTTACTTTTCCACTAAAAATAATATGATTTTATTTGGTTGCCAGGGCTGCCAAATTTGGGTTTATAAAACTCTTTAATTGCGGTTAGCATTCTATAATTCCTTCTAGTGAGGTATGTCTTTAACTCAATACTCATCTCTTCTCCCACCATCAGAGTTACTAGTTAAGTACTGTTTGACAGGATACTACATTAATATAAAGAACATTACTCTCAGGGAAGAAAGCTTTTAAACAAGACAGAGGGGAAATTAAGAATAGTAGGACCAAGGAGTTTATATCTAGATTTTTAATGCTGTCCTAGAATGCACTAGTCTTATACTTCACCAACTATGCCCACATATCTCATTTCATACATACATGTATGCAAAATGTTCTGAGTAAATAGCTGTTTCAATTTCAATGACTTAGAATGGGAAAAAAAATGTCTGATTTTAGAAATTTCAAGTTTTCTCCTTCAGAAAAGGAGAGAGTTCCTCTATGTTGGTAATTTCTTTTGACATTGCTACTGTAAATCGTAAACTTCTCCCTGCATAAAATGTTCTACACATGAAAAGAAACTAGTTTTATATCAAATTGTTAAGAAATGAAGTACTTAGTTTGCATTGTTAAGTATAAAATTAAGCAGTATGGTGCAGTTGGACTTTTCTTCTGTTCCTCTAGGTGTGACTAGGTGAGAGGATGGTATTTAGGCCACATCTATTCTACTGGATAAAACAGAAATATGCTCCAAAATCTAACGTTGAGAAAACAACATTCGCAGAAAAACAGGCTAGTAGTTCCTAAGTTGAAATGCATTTATTTATCCAAGGTGGTCCACAAAACTTACCCAAAGACTTTGGTGTGACTATAGATGTAACAAATAAAATTGGTGAGGAAATTAGGATAAGAAAAATACTTTTAAATTTGAACTGAGGTACATAGGAAAATATGTAATATCTAGAATAACTATAATCAGTAGAAGATTTAACCCAGAACTAGCTTGTGGTTTAACAATTAAAATAGGGGTTTGCTTTAAAAAATAAAACTCTGTGGGAGTGCCTGGATGGCTCAGTCGGTTAAGTGTCCAACTCCTGATCTCAGCTCAAGGCTTGATCTCAGGGTTGTGAGTTCAAGCCCTGCGTTGGGCTCCACGCTTGGCTTGGAGCCTACTTAAAACAAAAAAAAAAAATAAAATAAAATAAAATAAAATAAAATAAAACAAAATAAAATCCCTCTGTTTTACTTAGAGATAAAACAATCACACATCAGCTCTCTCAGTGAAAATGACTTTCAACAATGTAGCTTTTTTTTATTTAGACCAGAGGTTCTGCCCTAAGTCACAGGCACATCCTTCCTTTTACTCTTCACCTGCTGGAGATTTCCTCATCACTAGTGATAGCCACTGACAAAAGATGAAGTCTAAATAGAGATGATACTTAAAAATTGATTTAATAAAACTAAGAATGTACTCTTGTTAAAGGAGCTATTTGATAAACAGAGCACAACGAATGTTCACCACAGGAAGTAGCTGGAAGGGCTTTTTTAGTTCATTATCTGATATTGAGTCTAGAAGGATTAATGCAGTCTTTTTGGTATGTCATGTACATTTTTGATTGCAGTGATTAGAACCATGATTAAATGACCTCACACAAAGCAATGGAAGAAAAACAGAGCTGCCCTCTGACTTACATTTCTATTGTTGTTGAGGTTTCTATGCTTTAAATATGGTATGGCTATCTTATAAACACGTTTTAGTTCTCTGAACCATTTTGACCATGATTGCACTATAGATTGCTAGTATTTTGAATATTTTATGCTAATATATGCAACAGTGTAATTCTCTTGGCATAAAAGATCTTTATGTTAAAACATAATTTAGTAGCAAAATGTATACATTGAGATTTTTACAAAGGAAACAAATTGCTTGGTGTTGTAATTTTTAAGAGCATTTTGAGATAAGATGTAGAAAGAATAATCAGTGAAATAAAAAAATGATTGAAAATAATTTTTGGAGACAATCTAATTCACTCTACTATATTATGGTTTGAGCTGAAATAAAGTTTTAAAAATAATGAACTCTATAACAAATACAAATGTCAACAATGTACAATATTGGTTTTTATTACATAGTTTGAATTCCATCAGATAGTTTTCCAGATACATATATAGGTACACAATAATTAATCTACATTTTAATATGGTTGGTCACATTCTGTGATACTTTTTTCTTTAGGATTTAGAGAAAATAAGATTTAATCCATGGTATATCAAAATCCTATTTTAATTAAATTCTGCACTTTTTATCTCTGTTCAGAGACAAATATTTAACTTAATACATTTATGCATTGGCAGTATTTGGTATAATTGGGATTGAGGGAAGGGGGCCATAATTAGTTGAATATAAGAAAAGTCAGGACACTGAACAATTCTTAAAATTCTAAAAATGTTATTACTTCAGATCATTAGTTTGGGGTTATGCGGAAGCTACAGTGGATGGCTCAGGAAATGATAATGCTGCTGTAAGGAGATGGAGTATACGTAGGCAAGCATTGAAGCCTAAGTGTTAGGAATCCACTTAAAGAAGTCTAGAACTTCTTAGTATTTGGACTTCATGGTATCTTTTTTTTTAATGATTTTTTATTATATTATGTTAGTCACCATACAGTACATCCCCAGATTCCGATGTAAAGTTCGATGCTCCATTAGTTGCGTATAACACCCAGTGTACCATGCAATATGTGCCCTCCTTACCACCCATCACCAGTCTATCCCATTCCCCCACCCCCCTCCCCTCTGAAGTCCTCAGTTTGTTTCTCATAGTCCATAGTCTCTCATGTTTCATTCCCCC